>NC_134383.1:5387559-5538766 GCF_035582795.1 Mycteria americana
CCTTGCCGTTGCGTGCCTGCCCGCAGCAGCGCTGGGGGAGAAGGGATGTGAAGGCGGTGGGGTTAAACGCCGCAGGGAAACCCGCCTGGGGCCGCGGGCTGCTCCCACGCCGCTGCTGCGGCGATGGGGGATCCGGGGAGCTGTGGTCCCAGCTGGAGCTGCGGCGATACAGGGGCTTTCCTGCCCGCAGCTGCTTGGTTCGGTGGAGTCGTGCATGGCTCTCCACCGACTTGCTTGTTTCCATAGCTTGCTGCTGCTTCTCCTGCCTCACCTTTTGCTCCCTTTACAGCGGCGTTATTTGTCTTTGCTCCATCTTTTACTTCCTACTCGGTGGATTTACCTGGCTGTATGCCGGTGGCTACAGTTATGCCCACTTACCTATGCAGAATAGACCGTCTCCAGTAATCCTTCACAAATCCTCTGCGGACACCACCAAAACCTGCAGCCAAGGGCTGGGACTCCCTAGAGCATCTCTCTAACACGAGCACCGATACTTGCAATGTCATTGCAGTGCGGTGACAGTGCTTCGGGACATGGGCTCCTTTACTGTGGCGCTTCCTGGCGGGGTTGCAGCTTGTGGAGGTGGCTGCATGCTCATGTGTGCTGGGGTCGTACTGGGACAGCTCTGGGAGCCTTTTTTGCCTTGGGTTTGTGAGTTAGACCCCAGCAGAAAGGCTGTGTCCTGCGCTCTCCGCAAGTGCCTCTGCTGCACTGCCAAATACCGAGTTACGCCCTGGGCTGTGCTGGCAGCCCCCGACTTGTGCAAATATGGCAAAAATGGTGATTTAGTTAAATGTCTCTTGTGGGATTGCATGCACAGGGCTACAGCTAAGGGAAAACTTGGCTCTGGCTCAGGAGCTGTAGAGGTATAAATGGGAACAGGGCCCATCTCCTGCTCCAGCTGTCCCCTTTGCAGCGCTCACCAGAATAAAAATGAGCCAGCTTCCACTTTTGCCCATGAGAATCTGATGGAGATAACCTCAGAGCGGGGCCGTTGGCACTGCTTTTGGCCCTGACCCTGCTCAGAGGGCGCAGGTGGTGCACGGCGGAGGGGAGGGCTGGTGGCGGTGTCCGTATGAGCCGGGGGATGCTGGCGTGGCACAAGGGGACGGTGCCCTGTGCCTGGCAGTCCTCGTGTGCGCCGTCCCCTAGCCAGCTCTTGGATGGCGAGTGGCTGCCCCACGTTCATACGCATCGCTGCTGTCAAACCAAACCATTGCTCGGGAAAGCTCCATTGTCGCTCGAGAAGTTAATGCTGCCTGTCGAAGGCACCTTCCCTGAGGATGCTCCCTTCTCTCTTGGCAGGATGAAGAGAGCCCAGTTTGGCCCCCATGACTGGCTGTCTCTCCCTGTGCCAGCTGGTTCCAGTTGGCTACTGGTGGATACCTTGGAACCGGAGACTGCGTACCAGTTCAGTGTCTTGGCTCAAAACAAGCTGGGTACCAGCTCCTTCAGTGAGGTGGTCACTGTGAACACTCTAGGTAGGTCCTCCGTGGGCACAAGGGGAGGAGGGGGAAGGGATTCAGGAGGTCCGTGGGGAGAAGTGACCCTTTGTCTTGGTTCATGTGTCCTATCTGCTGGGGATGGAGATGGTGGTCAGCAGCAGTAGTTTCCAGTTGCGTAGAAGACAGTTCATGGAGGGTCCTGGATGAAGCTTGTAGACTTTGCTGGATGCATGAGGCTCCTGAAAGCTTGTCCTAAGAGACAGCGTGGGAGAGCTGTACTGTACCAGTCACCTTTCAGATCTTCCTTAAGTTCAGCTGGGGTCAGGAGGTATTAACAGAGCACAAAAACACTTACTTGCAGTTCAGAGCGGGAGCTAACACAAAGGGCCTCGCGCTGGTACCTGCCTTGGGGCTGTCTCAGGCAGAGGTGGGAGAAAGCAGGAGGTTTGCTAATGCTGTGCCCCTTTTCTTGGAGTCACTGCATCGCTAGTCCCCTGCTTTTTGGAAAACCACTTTTGTGTGTCTGAGATAAGAGAGGACACGCCAGAGACGTGCCCTGAACTCCCAGAAGGTGGGAACTGCCACTGCCGCCGTGGTCCGTCGGCCGCCGATGGGGCACACGTGGGAGAGCATCTTCTGCGCTTCCCATCTCAGAGGTGTCTCTGTCCCACTGCTCTGTCTCCAGCATTCCCTGTAACAACTCCAGAGCCTCTGGTGTTGGTTACCCCACCGAGGTGCCTAACAGCCAACCGGACACAGCAAGGCGTCCTCTTGTCGTGGCTTCCTCCCGCTAACCACAGCTTCCCCATTGACCGCTACATCATGGAGTTCCGCGTCGCGGAGAGGTGGGAGATCTTGGACGATGGCATCCCGGGGACCGAGAACGAGTTTTTTGCCAAGGACTTGTCCCAGGTAAGCAGGGGCCGCCCACACCATACCTCTGGTGTTTTACTGTCTGCTGAAGCTCTGGGGAAGCTTTTGGCATGGCTCTGTCCCTGTGCTGGGGTCTTCAAGGAGCTGGGCAAGGTTGGAGGCTGCGGTGGGGGACCTGACGGATGTGCTTGGTGTTTCAGGACACCTGGTACGAGTTCCGGGTCCTGGCGGTCATGCAGGATCTCATCAGCGAACCCAGCAACGTTGCTGGTGTGTCCAGTACAGGTAAGGGGTGGCTGCTTCTTCTACCCCCAACTACCCCCAATGTGGGAGCATCTGTGCTTCTGCAGGTACCTCAGCTCACGCTCAGGTCACGCACCAGTACTTGCTTGCAACAGCGATGGCTGGTTTTGTGCTTTTGCCTGAGACGCTCAGGCTGTGAGCTGGGCTGACGGGCACACGGTTACGATCAGCGTCCTGGGCACGCTGCTGGCCCCGTGCCACCTCCCGATGCAAACGGACCAGCGGCACTCGGAGCGGGCGAGGACAAACCGCCCCATTTAGTCCTTCCCGTGGAGCGCAGCGTTATCGGGCATCCGCTGGTGCAGAGTGGCAGCACGCCTCGGCTCTGTGGGGCGTCTGGAGAACAAAGCTCCAACCGGGCACTGCGCAGCCTGGAAATGGGAATGAAAGGTGCAGAGAGGGAAACGTAGCACTGCAGTGCAGAGTCCAAGGGGAAAAAAAGCTTTGCGATAGGAGACTGCAGCACGCTGCAGCTCATGCACGTACCCTGCACCCCGGTCCAGCTCGGAGGATGCTCCTCGAGCGAGGGACAGGCGAGGATACCTGGTTGTGATGGGGAAGGCAAGGGTAGCAGGAGGAGGTGGGGATGCGACGAGCCCTGCTTTTATGGCTCTGGTGGAAAAGCTGAGGAGCCACCCAGCTCTGCCGCACGCAGGAATGCAGCGGTCTCTCTCTGCCCCCAAGTGGTGCCGGCGCGGTGCGGAGAGCCTGCCTGCTGCAGGCTGCCTGCTTGCCTGCCCTCGCTCCTCTCAAACCGTTTTTCTGATGGGGTTTGGCAATGCCCGCAGGGTGTGCATGCGCCCCGGCCCCAGGCAGCCGCCCTCCCAGCGCGCCGACCCCGCGCGTGAGCGCGCGGCAGGAGCGCTGGGGTGTGCGCGGGGTTTGCGTCCGCAAGCGGCCGCAGCTGAGGTCTGCTGGTGGCTTGGATGCGCTTGTGGTTAGTGGAGGGGCGTGATGAGGGTTCGGAGCCCAGTTTTCATTGAAGAGCTGAAGTACGTTGCACTGATGCACGGGGGAAAATACCTGATGCTGCTACAACCTCTGCTGCAGCGGATTATTGGGCCAGGAGATAACTGCAGGTTGTGTGCGCTTGTACATAAATGTGTGTTTGTATGGCGTGGAGGCTTCTTCCCTGGGGTCCATCAGCCGAAAAGGATTAGATAAAAGGTTTGGACAAGGATTGGACAAAAAGGCTAGACAAAGAGGTCGCTAAATCCCTTGGCAGTGGCCCGCAGCAGCGCTGACTGCTCTCCCCGCGCGTGGGCTGGGTTGGAAGCAGGGTCTTTACTTAGAGGTTATCATTCCTGGGACCAGTTGCCTTCACGCTGTGGTAGGTCCCCGGGGAAGGCAGCAGGCAGGGGTGTGTGCATAACACCTAATCGTTGTGGCTTTCCCCCAGATGTATTCCCTCAGCCTGACCTGACGGACGAGGGTCTAGCCCGCCCAGTGCTGGCTGGCATCGTTGCCACCATCTGCTTCCTGGCTGCTGCCATCCTCTTCAGCACACTCGCCGCCTGCTTCGTCAACAAGCAACGCAAACGCAAGCTCAAGCGCAAGAAAGGTGAGCCCGTCCCCGGTGTGCTTCCTTCCTCCCTCCCGCCTCCTCCTCATTTCTCCTCCCTGGTTGTGTTGTGGTGGTAACCTTCTTCCCTGTCTGTCTCTTCTTCCGTCCGTGCGCGTCCTCAGGTGAAGCCCTGACTTCATCCCTCGGCTGTGCCTGAAAGCGCCCGTGGTCGGGAGCGGGAGAGGCAGGGTGGGTGAAGAGGCGACAGAGAAACTAGCCTGGGATTTCCGAGGGAGCGCTCTCGCGTGGTGATAACTCCTAGAGCCGGGGGCTTAGGGCTGGGGTGTCCTCTGGGCCAGAGATGGGGGGACCGCTCACCTCCTCGAGGTCCCCCCGGAGCTGGGCTCTCCAGCTGCTTCCTGCCCAGCTCTGCCCAACCTGGAGCGGGCAGTGCCCGACGGCCGCACTAGGCTAGAGAAGACCCCTGCAAAGGAGACCCTGCCGCTCTGCTTCCCGAAAGCTGGGACTGCAGCCGCCATGCAGGAGCAGCCGGTAGGGAGAAGGGCGGCCGGGGAGCTGGAGAGGGCAGGGGAATCGGCTCCTTCTCCTCTAGCCTGCGAGACTGCGGCAGCAGGACGGGCAGGACCCTGTGACGGGAGCTGTTTGTTGTCAGCAACCATTAAAGCACTGGAGCAATGAAACCTTGGCCTCTTGTTGAGTGTCTTTTGTTGTCTTGATGTTGAGTTTGTCTTGCCTCTGTCGTGTTGCGCCTCCTTAGCGTTCTCTCTTCTTTCCCCTTTTTATTCTCTTCCAGACCCTCCTCTCTCGATAACCCACTGCAGGAAGAGTTTGGAGTCCCCGTAAGTATCTGACGTAGATGCAGCACCAGGCTGTGGGTCTTCAAGGTGCCTCCTTCCTACAGTTGTTGCAAAGCTGAAATGGAAATGCTTGACCTTGTTTGGTTGCTTCTGATGAGTTGTTTTGGGTGTTCCCTCAACTGGTGGGAACATAATGGTTCACGAGAGACAAATGGCCTTTGGAGCAGAAAGCAGCAGGGACAAATGCAGCAAACTTGAAGCTGAGAGATGACCCTGTTGGATCTTGTGGACATTGACCAAAGCTGGAGTTGACTGGTGGAACTCAATTACACACCCAGCTTGAAAGGGCTCCTTAGGAGAAGGGCTAGCTTGATGCGTATGGAGTCCTTTGTGCAAGCTCGGTGTAGTTTTTGAGTCATTCTCTATTGGCTCTGTTTTTTCTTGGGAAATTTGGAGAATCTTACACCTGTATCTTTTCTTTTCCCGTAAAGAGTGCCTCTCTGAAGCCTCTTTCCACATGTGCCCAAAGGTGGTGGATCGTGGTGCTGCGCTAGCCACAGCTCCTTGCAGAGCCCATCAAAAGAGCGTATAGCCGCTAATCAGCGGGAGCATCTTCCCGATGGGAGCACAGGAGTCTGAGATGTGGCTGCCTCATGCTTTGGCTCCTGGACTGCTGCAAAATGTCCCGGTGCTGGTGGATCTTAATCTTGCTTTTTTTGCTTCATCCACTGCACTGAAATAACCGTGCCTACACTGTCTCTGTTGGATCTGCTACCTTTTGCCCTGCAATCCTGTTTGTCTGAGACTTTCTGGATAGGGACGAGTGAACTAGTCTGATGCTTTCTGCCTTTTGAGGTGCTCAGCCTTAAATTTGAGTGTTGAGAGCAGGGGAAAAGTTGGTTGGGGATGAACTGTCAGCATCTCCAAGTGAGGTGCTGTGTTCTGCAGGAGGGGATGTTTGCCTGACGTCCCTCTTCGCGGGGGCTTTCCCGGGTGTGGATAAAGCTCAGGCGAATGTAGGAAACTTTTGAGGGAGTCGGAAGTGAGCTCTGGATCTTGTCTTTTGTCCCGCTGGGGCTGTGGAGCTTGTTGCAAGGTGTTGGCATGAGCTGCCTGCCCTGGGGGGGATGCCGAGCGTGCCGAGCTCCGCTCCTGAGGAGCGGGGATGATGCGTGCTGCTGCTGGTCCTCTGGCCTGCGCCGTGGCCGGGCAAGGCTCTGCCGTCCTGGTTAGCCCCCCAGATTTCTCCCAGCGGTTCCTCTTTTGAGATCGGGTAGCGCTTTGTTTTCCAGATACAGCTGGCGGTTCTTCTGGGCGAGAAGACCTCGTTTCCCCTCCGGGTGACCGTCCCCTCTCTCGGTTTTTCTCCTCTGTGGTCCAGGTTGTCTTCCGGCAAGGTGAGTCCCGAGAGCATCCGCACGCTTCGTCCCCCCTCGGAGTCCTCTGACGACCAGGGCCCGCAGGCCAAGCGGATGCTGAGCCCCACCAAGGAGAAAGAGCTCTCTCTTTACAAGAAGACCAAGCGAGCCATCAGCAGCAAGAAGTACAGCGTCTCCAAGGCGGAGGCCGAAGCAGAGGCCACCACCCCCATCGAGCTCATCAGCCGCGGGCCGGACGGCCG
This sequence comes from Mycteria americana, assembly GCF_035582795.1. Classification (NCBI taxonomy): domain Eukaryota; kingdom Metazoa; phylum Chordata; class Aves; order Ciconiiformes; family Ciconiidae; genus Mycteria; species Mycteria americana. Next base: position 5,394,124 of record NC_134383.1, read on the forward strand.
CTTCGTCATGGACCCGGCGGAGATGGAGCCCTCCCTGAAGACGCGGCGGATCGAGGGCTTCCCCTTCGTGGAGGAGACGGACATGTACCCCGAGTTCAGGCAGTCGGACGAGGAGAACGACGACCCCGTCGTCCCCGCCTCTGTCACCGCCCTGAAAGCCCAGCTCACCCCTCTCTCCTCCAGCCAGGAGTCCTACCTTCAGCCACCAGCATACAGCCCCCGGTTCCACCGGGCGCTGGAGGGTCCCGGCGCCCTGCAGGCCACCGGCCAGGCCCGCCCGCCAGCCCCCCGGGCTTTCCACCACCAGTTTTACGGTTACCTCAGCAGCAGCAGCCCCGGGGAGGTGGACCCGCCGCCCTTCTACATGCCAGAAGTCAGCCCGCTGAGCTCGGTCATGTCCTCCCCGCCGCTGCCCCCCGAGGGGCCCTTCGGACACCCCACCATCCCCGAGGAGAACGGGGAGAACGCCTCCAACAGCACGCTGCCCCTGGCCCAGACCCCCACGGGGGGCCGGTCCCCCGAGCCCTGGGGCAGGGCCGAGTTCCCCTTCAGCGGCCTGGAGCCGGCCCCCGCGCCGTTCCCCCACCAGCTCCAGCCCTGCGAAGCGGCCGAGGGTGCCCAGCCCACCGGCTGCCTTCCTCGGGGGCCACCCCCCTCCTCCCTCCAGGTGGTCCCCGCGTCCTACCCGGGCATCCTGCCCCTGGAGGCACCAAAGAGCTGGACCGGCAAGTCACCCGGCAGGGGCCAGTCCTCTGTGCCCACCACCACCAAGTGGCAGGACAAACCTATGCAACCCATGGGATGTCAAGGGCAGCTAAGACATACCAGCCAAGGTATGGGCATACCCGTGTTGCCTTACCACGAACCGTCCGAGCCCGTCGGCCCCAGCGGCACAAGCACATTCAGCCTGGACACCAGGTGGTATGAGCCCCAACCCCGACCTCGGCCCAGCCCTCGGCAGGTCAGGAGGGCTGAGCCCAGTTTACATCAGGTGGTGCTACAACCTTCGAGGCTTTCTCCTCTGACCCAAAGCCCCCTCAGCTCCCGCAACAGCTCCCCGGAGCTGACCGCCCGCGCCCGGCCCCGGCCGGGCCTCATCCAGCAGGCGGAGGTGTCGGAGATCACCCTGCAGCCCCCCGCGGCGGTCAGCTTCTCCCGCAAGTCCACGCCATCGACGGGATCCCCCGCGCCGAGCAGCCGGGGAGGCAGCCCCAGCTACCGACCTACCGCCGCCTTCGCCTCCCTGGCCACCGGCTACTCCGGCTCCCAGGGCTCCTCCCTGCCCATGGACACCATGGATGTTTTTGGAGACATCCCCTCCCCGAGGAGGGCCGGCGAGGAGATTCTCCAACCGGAGCCGACATCCACCACGGTAGCCACCACGGGGTAAGTGCGTGAGCCCCATGGTGCCCCCCGGCCCCCTCCCGGCTTCCCCCACCCTGCCTCACCCGCTCCCTCTGACTCCCTCCCCGCCATCGCCATCCCAACTCGTAGGGTCTCTCTGGGCGCGCTGCAGCATCCCTTTTGGAGACGGCATCCCGCGGGCTTTGCTAGGAAGAGGCTGGTGCCGCGGGTGCGGGTTGCATGGCCGCTGCCAGAGAGAGCTGGGTTTTAGGCAGGCGACCTTCCCGGTGCCGGCGGCGCGCTTGCCTCCTCGCCGGCCGCTCCCTTGGGAACCCGGGAGTGCCGTGCCTCGGGCTACGGGCCGTCTACCAGGCGTGCAAAGACCTGGCTCGCGTAGGTAAGTGTCCTGGTGTCACTGGCAGTTGTTTCCTCTTCTAGCTGCTGGCTCTTGGCTTTCTTCGAACGTTAGGGCCGCCACCGCCGCGCCTCTGTCTTCCTCCTCTTCCTTCCCGCGGAGTCTAGAGAGCTTTAATGCATGACAGAAACAGCTATCACGGTCACCGCCCCACCTGCAAAAGGGATGCTGCAGCCCCAGGACGCGGGCAGGGAGAGATCAAGGACTTAGCCACACCAGCAGCATGTCAGGAGAGGAGGAAAAATAAAAATAAACTAACCCCAGCGGAGATCGGGAGGCTGCCGGCACGCTCAGATCCTGCCCTAAAGAGGGATGTGGCTGCACTAGACAGTAGCGGCTGGTTTTCCAGGTACCAGGGTTGCTCCAGGCAAAAAGCGTCTCTCTCTCTCTCTCTTTCTCTCTCTTTCTCTCTGTATTTCTCCTCTTTCCCTCCGTCTTTCACAGCACCTTAGACCCCGTAGCCGTGCTTTCGTCCCATCCTTTCGTCTCGCTTCATTTCGGCTTATTGTCTGGCGGGGTTGAACACCCCCCCCCGCCTCCGGCTTGCGGCAGAGAAGAGTCGGGGGGCCGGGGCACCCAGCCCCGCGGAGCCGGCGCGGTCGGAGGCATACGGCGAAGTGTTTCGGGGAGGGGGGAGGCAGCGATTCACCCCGCAGCGCCCTCCGCATTTCACTCCCGCCCTCTGGTACCTGGAAGCGTTATGGCCTTAGAAAAGCCCTCCAGCACGGCACGGTTGGGGTGCGCAGGGGGAAGGAAGGAGGGCTCAGGGGAGAGGATGGGGAGGGAGAGGAGCTGAACGAGCCTGAAACGACTTCTGTGTGCCTCTGGAAAACACAGCTACCGAGCGATGCAATTAAGCAGGTAGACGTAGGTCCACGTCTCCTAGCCAGGCCACCCCGAGGAGAACCCAGCTCCAGGAGAGATCCGTGTTAGAGCAGCACTGTTGTCCGTGCTTTTACGCAGTGTATCCATTCGCTTTGTTGATTATTGTTTTATTTTTTTCTTCTTTTCCTTTCTCTTCTGTTTCTTTCCCCCTTTCTTCTCCAGCCTCGTTTCGTTTGTGTTTCAGTTTGGTTTCTTTCCCTCCTTTTCCTTTGGAGTTGTTGACGTGCTGATGTGTTGCGGAGCTCGGCTCCTTGCGGGTGTTGATAACTGCTTTGTTTTTGATTAATCTCAGCTATCTGGGCAGTGTTGTCGAGACAAGCTTCTCCTCAGCTCAATAGGTAAGGGTGATCCATGTCCGAAAGGATGGTGTGGGCGCTGTGGAGGGTGGCTGGGAGCGGGGCATGAGAGGGGACACGGAAGGGGCTTTTCCAATACCATCTCTTCCTTTAAAGGGGAATAAGGAATCCAAAAACACTAGGAAACACCTCTGGACGAACAGTCTCTGTGGCTTTTGGGTTTCCCCTCCCAGCAGCACACCGCTGCTCCCCTGCCTGCGGGGAGGCAGCGGGGCTGGAGAGCCCAGTGGTGGCAGCCGTGTCTTCGTGTTGGGGTTTGGGATGAGCCAAGCCACCGTCTCCCCATGGCCGCCCTTCCTTTCTTGGAGGACAGCGACACGTGGCACCCTTGGCCCCGGCAGGGCTTGCGTGGCGCGAGGGCTGTGCGGTGGTAGGGAGGTGCGTGTTGAGGTGGGGTCCCCACCGATCCAAACCAGGAGGAGCTCATGGCCACCCCCTGGAGCCCGTTAAAACAGCCACCTCTGGAGCAACCAGCTGCAGGCAGCGCTCTTGGAGTGGGGCTCCAAAAATCAGTCTCCAGTTGCGGTCCAGGACATGGAGAATTTTGTTCCCATCAGTACCTGGATCTGTTTTCTTCTTCCCAAGTCTTCTCCATCATGAAAATAGGAGAAGTCTTTCTTTCAAGATGGACTGTATGGTTGGCAGCAGCGTCGCCATAGTTTCAGGCTGCTGGTGAGGTGTTTTATTGTTCCTGTCAGAAGTGCAGTCATCGTAAAAGCCCTCCCTCTCTGAAGTACTCCTTGGAGAAATCTTTAAGGCTTTTTCTGACCCAGCTGTAATTAAACAGCCCTAAGCAGATCTTGAAAGACTCTCCCAAGAAAATACCTCTCGGGCTGCCTTCATGGGGCCGGTTTCCTAGATGGCCACGGGCGTCCCTGGAACTGGGACGGAGTAATTGGAAGGTGGTTTTCAGACCTTACAAGCAGAGAATGTCACTAAAACTGCTCAAGCCAGATGGGATAATAGTCATTCCTGACCCCAAGGAGTGGGAATGCTGACCCATTTGGCTGTCAGCCGGGCTGGTTATGGAAGGAGAGGTGGGATTGCAGATGGGACCGTTTCTAGGGCCTGGCCATGCCCAGGCTTCCTTAGGACAGGTCTTACAAAAACTTAAGCCTTGCTCCTTCGGATGGGAAGAGTGACGGTCCTGGCTGATGCTCTCCTAACAGCCTGAGGAGCCTTGTAGGACTGGAAAAGAGCCTCACGAGAGAGAGAGATGAGATGCCTAGAGAAATCAGGTAGATGTTTCCAGACGAGGGGAATTCCTCCAGCTGATATGGAGGGTTGTCCTTGGGTGGGAAGAGCAGGAGAGAGGAAGGAGTATCAGGTCATGGCGGTGGGAGCAGGTATGGGATGGAGGAGCCATCCTCTTGGCGTGGCAAAACCCCTCCAGTTTGAGCCTTGTAGCCTCCAAAGCTCTTAAGCGCTTGGCCACCTTCTTCTTCTGTTTTCCCCTGCTCATCCCAGAGCAGGGTGACCCATGAGGAACAAAGCTAGCAGGAAGCCTTGGTGAGATCTGGACTGTGCCAGACTTCTTGAGAAACGAGGAAGCCCTCAGCGAGGACATGGCTGTTTTCTCTGTTCTTTTCCGTGGTGCTTCCGTGCTCCGGGAGCATTAGGGACACGAGTGAACATGGCTTTAGTGCAGCAGAGGTGAGTCCAGGCTCATGTCTGAGTTCAGTGTGGCTCTTGCACAGATCCTGGCTGGCTCCCGTCTCCAGTGCTGGGTGCCGTGGGCTGATGGGGTTTCAGGAGCAGGGTCACATTGCCCAGCAGGACGTTTGCTGAGGAGCAGCCATGCGTCCTACTCCGAGACGCTGCCGGGGGTTGGAGTCGCAGGAGTGACTCCAGAGTCATTATCCCCAAAAAGGGGAAGCCAGAAGAATAAATCTCCCTTTAATAAGCGAGGAATCCTGTAAAGAGCCCAGCCAAGTAATTTCTTGATGATTTGGGGTCATAAAATTGTCAGTGCATGCGGAGCACAGGGATTTTTATACCAGACCAGCCAGATTTCTGTACTGCAGTAATAAAAGCTGAGAGGAGGAGAGGGAGAGGCTGTTTGCGGGCTCGGTGGCAGCTGCAGCGTGGTGGCTTTCGCTGGGTGAAGGTCGGGTAGTTTTTACCAATGGGCAAGGGAGAAATAATGCCGTTACTGAGTCGGCACGAGCAGTTTTCCCATCTTCTCTTTGGATGCAGCGCGTGGTGATGCATCTCCTAATGGGGAGGAGGAGGCTGTCGTCTCCCTGCAGAGGGAAACCCAAAAACCACAGACAAGGCACCAGGCCCCCGTGCCCCTCGGCACCGCAGCCTGCCCCGGGCGGCCGGCCCGGCCCCCCTTGCCGGGACAGCGCTGCTGATGCCGGGAGCTGGGGGCCTTGGCCGCAGCGTAGCGTTGAGTGACGGAGGGACGTCGGTGCCAGGCTTGCGGGAGGAGGAGCACCCCTCGCTCCCCGCTTGAAAGAAAACAGGTTCCCCTTTAAAGACCGTCCATGTGCTGATCCTCTGCATGTGTTTCATGCCTCCTCCCGCTTGGAGAAGTTGTGAGTCCGCTTGTCTGAGTGCGTTTTTCTTTTCTTTCTTAATTACTATTATTTTTTTTTTTCTTTTCAGTCTCTTTAATTTACTTATATATTTTCTCACTCCTGTTTTTCATTTATCTTCCTCTCTCCCTCCCTTCCCCATGACTGTATCCCCCTCTTCCTCTCCAGTCCGGCCCCTTTTCCCTCGCCCTCTCTCCTCCCTGCTCCTCTCCCGTCAGCATGGTGAAGTTTGTTGTGTAGATGAGTTGTGGTGTCTGCAGACCTGTAGAAGGGACCCCCTTCTCCGGTGTGCTCCCCGCTGTGACCAGCCCCTTCCTCCTTCATTGCGGTGCTTTGGCAGCAGCAGCAGCTCTGGGACAAGGGGCCGTCACCGCCGTGTTTCTCTAGCACCTCTTGCGCTGAAGGATCTCAAGCGATGCACCGTGGCATCCCGGGATGGAGGCAGCAGCCAGCGCTGCCTCAGAGCAGAGGGGGAATTCCGACTTGCAGGACATCTCATGGGATCGTGCAGGACTTGAGCTTGAAATGGAGCCTCGTGTAGGCGAATTGAGCTCTCCATCTGAGTAGGATGAAGTGTTGAAGGACACAGTGGCTGAGACATGGTGGGCTTTGGTCCAAGTGGATGCTCTAACTGATCCAAGAGGATGTTCTAGCATGTCCAAACTATTCCTGGATGGCACTGTCTTGACTCAAGGAGAGGAGGAGACAGGGAACACGTGCTGTGAGACCTCCATGAGTGAAATACGCGTACTGTGCCCTTGAATCTCCCAGTCCTTTCCTTTACATGGGTTCCCCCTTTTGGGTGGAAAAAGGTTAGTGATGCTTTCAGTGGGCCTTCGCCCTTACATCTTTGCTTCATACGTGGAAAGACGTTTGAAGAAGAGCAGCTGAGATGTGTGTTGGGTTGGATAGCTCTTCTCCCGTAGCTACCTCCTCCTGTCCTGGGGCTCTCTGAGGTCCCTCAGTACATTTGTGGCCTCTCCAGTACCTCTCTGTCCGTGCAGTTCAGACCCTTGCTCGTTCAGAAGGGTTGTCCTTTGAAGACTCAAGGAAAACTGCTGCACTGGGTGTTTGTGGTGTCTCACAGAAGGCTTGCGTCAGGAATTCATGTGTGCTTCTTGAAGCTCCTTTGCTTGGCTCTACACTGAAGTCTCTAGAAGAAGTTCGCCCACCTCCCTGAACCTCTTGGTGTTCAAGATATCTCTCATGCATGGGCAGCTGCCCAAAATGCTAACTATGGGGGCAGGAAGAGGCTTTTGGCTGAGCTTAAAATGAAAATTAATTTGAAAGAATCGGAGTCCTTTGCAGAAATAAAGGGTGGGTAGAGCAGATAAAATTTGGCTGGTGAGTAGCATCGTTTCGTCCTCCACTGTATCTCTTCCTTGCCAGAGGTCAGACAGTATTTATGGTGACACATGGGTTCAGTGCGCTTGCTGTTTATATTTGTGTGTATAAATACAAGTCCAATTATGGAGAACTAGTGGAAATGAGCTTCAGGCAATTTCCTCATAATCCCTTGCGTAAATCTGTCTAATTTTGTCAACATGCCACAATAGCATCTTCTTAGAAGGAAAAAAGAATGGAAAGAGCAAAAGCCCTTTACAAGTTGTGCTTTAATAATATTAGCAAAGTTGTTTGGGCGGTGGGAACAGGCAGTGGAAGACAGATGCCGATGGGCAGGACGGCGACAGGATTGCTGAGCTTGCCGGCATCCAGGGCTTGGCACACGGGAGCTCCGTGGGACACGGACTGGGATTGGCGTAGTCAAGGTTGCAATTAGCCAAGTGCCTACATGACCGTAACTATTGTGCAAATATTTGTGTTTGGTGGATATAAAATGGAAAAAGCCTGCTGTTGACCATTCGAGCAGGAATTACTGCAGGGAAGTCCCATGCTGTTGGCCCTTCGGGTCACTGTCGTCTTACTCTGAGCACAGGGTGCAGCCCGGCGGCTGTCGGCGTTGGTGCAGCTCGGCGGGTAGTGCTCCAACAGAGCTTGGGATGCTGCTGCTTGCGGCATCTCTCACGAGAGGCTGGTTGCGCTTGGGAAGAAGGCATTTAAGCACAGCAGCTGTACAGGCTTGTAAACGTCGTCTTTCCTACAAGGGAAGGCTCTCGCTTGGATCCAGCCAGCGGGACTACCAGCTTGTCTAATGAGGTGCTTCATCTTCGGCTGACGTGCTGCTCTGCTGGGAGCTGGAACAGAGGCTCTCCAGGAGCATCCACGCCTTGATGTCTCTGTTGCGATGGGAAACATGAAAAGGGACTTTTCTGTACCCCAGTCTTTGGGTTTCCATTGCATCTGCTGTGCCCCAGCTGCTTCATCAATTCACGCTGCGCTTTTCTTGGTGCTCTCCGGTGCTGCTAGCAGAACGGAGAAGCTCTGCAGTTGCACATCTTCAAAAACAACCCCTTCCGCTCCCCATGGGGAAAAATCCCTTGGGAGCTCTTGGCCTGTGCCACTCCAGCTGAAGTATCACAGCTCTGGCAGCTGCTCGGCATCTCGGATGTAAAGCGTTGCTACTGCGGGGTGTCTTCAGTGCCGGAGAGGCTCCACCTGAAACCCAAGGGAGATGAGAAGCTCCAAACTCGCTGTGGGTGGATGTGCTCTTGTACCGCAGCCCCGGTACGCTGGGGCTCTGTCCTCAAGCCCGTGTGCTCGCCCGTTCCCTGCTGCTCCCGCCAGCACCGGCAGCGTTTTTGCGACACAGGATGGGTCTCGTCTTACCGACAGACCGGGAACGAGGTGGATGAGTTCGGCCACAGCTTTTTGGTGACAAAGCAGGAGTCTGAAGGCACCGATGCTGCGTCCTCGCAGCCGGCCGAGGCGGCTCCTCCACCTGCCCATCCTGCTGCCTTGTGCAGAGCCTGTGGCTTGCGGGGTTTGCTGAACCCTCTCCCGGTCGCAGTTGCGTGAAGATGCAGGAGTTGCCCTCAATGCCGTCCTCTGCGTGGCTGTTCTAAAAAGGTTTGGTCGCTGACCTCCGGTGACCAAGTTGTGAGAGCAGAAGAGTGTCAGCTCCTCCTTTGAAGGGTAGGACAGGCTTGTTAGAGGCACGCGGGTTTAAATCCCCAGGCTTTTCTCTCCGGAGCCCGGCTTCGAGCATTGGCTTTATTGCAATGAAAGGCGCTTTGTGGATGCTTCCCCCGTCATCTCTGGGCGCCTTGTGTGCAGGTTGCTCTGTGATGACTCGGGTTGATCCCAGGTCGTTACCTGTGGCCTCTGCTGCCTTGACTCAGCTTCTTCTGCGGCATTAGGCGTTGGTGCAACTTGGAGGGACGTGAAAGTAAAATGGAGAGGGGGAAGGAAATGGGAAAGCAGCAAGGGGGGGGGGGGATGCTGTGATGTGTTATAGATGAGAGCTGGGCTGATGCTCTCCTAAAGAAAAGGTTTTCCTCTACTGCTCTGCTCTCCACAGCAGTCATACTGTCCAGTCCTTGGACAGGAAAAACAGGTACAGTGAAAGAAAATAGAGCAAAAAAAATCCCTTTGCAAAGCGGAGACCACTTAACCTTGAGCTCGTTCCTGTAGAAGAGTTACTCAGGGGCTAAAGCTGGAAAACTATCCCAACTTCTGGCTCTCCTGCGGGAAATACCCCTTTGCAAATCCCCTCCTTGTCCCTCGCAACGAAACCTTGTCAGTGTTTCCATTTCAACGTCCTGTCCCGCAGGGCAAGAAAACCCAGCTCCCAGCCTCTCGGTCTGAAGGAGTAGACGCTCCTGTGCTGTTGTGTTTCTGTTGTCGCTTATAGCAGGGACCTGGGAACGAGGTACCGCTCCCGGCTGTGTCGGCGTGTGCCCTTCATGTCCCTGTCTGTCGTGTGGCCCCTGGTTTTTTTGGCTGTGGGAGCAGGGCCGAGCAGGATCCTGCCTCCCCGCTGTTTGTGGCGCCGGTGTTGTCCGCCCCGGATGGCTCACGGTGCCCGTCTCGGTGCTGCCGTGCCGCTTCTGCCTGTCTCTTCCTCTCTCTCCATCCCAAGGGGTTTCCCACCACTTCCCAGAAATGCCTTATCGGACATAGGATCTGCCCCGTCCTTTTTTGTTTAGCGGTGCTGGCATGGCAGGCAGGTGAGCTGGGGTGCCAGCGGCTCTCTTGAGGGGCCGGCGTTGGACGTGGCCAGCGGGACTGGCCGGGCTCGTGGCACCACTCGGCAAGGTGGAATAGACGTAGGGGGACGGCGGGGACCCCGCGGAGCGGCACTCGCAGGCGCCTCGCTTCCTCCCGCCCCGCGCTCCGGCACGCCTGGCTGGCCCCGCTCCCTCGGCCCCGGGTTTCTCACCTTTTCCTTTTCCATGGCAGAGCTGGCTGGGGTCGACCGATCCCCCACCGGGGACGTCCGGAGGCCCGAGCGTGGCTGAGAGTCGCTGACGGTGCCTGTCTGCTTTTCATTCCTAGAAAACGTCCATCTCCGTCCGGGGACGCTGCTGCACCTGAGAGGCTTGAAGCTCTGAAATACCAGCGGATAAAGAAGCCCAAAAAGTCATCCAAGGGCTCCTCGAAATCCAGAAAACAATCCAGTGAGTGCAAGGATCCCGTGGTCCCCAACAGCATCCCCTCTGTCCCGCCGTGGGCAGAGCTCGGGCGGGTCCCTGCCGGCTCCGGCGCCGGGGGGGTCTCCGAGCCCGTGCCCGGATGCTGCCCTCGCCCCCTGCCCCGAAGGGATGGCTGCTCACCTGCAGGCTGTCCCTCCCCTGCTCCTCCCCGCCTCCAAACCGAGTTCCCCTTCCGTGTGTCTCTTCCCATCTTCAGTGATTTCTTTTGGAATTTTATTTTTGAGTGTTAATTTATTTGTCCTGATGCTCCCTCCTCGCCGAGCAGCTGGGTTTGGGGCCAAACTTGCCATAACCTCCCTCTTACGGCACGCGAAGCGCTCTGCCCGCTGCCGGCGCTGCTATAGCTGCCGGCTGCGGTTCCATCTGCCTTCTCTCCCCCCGCAGACGGCTCTGCCTCCCAGGTTCAGCACCTTCCCAGCTCTCAGGTACTGTGGCCTGACGAAGCTGTCTGCCTCCGCAAGAAGAAGAGACACCCTCGTCAGGACCCCTTCGCCCGCCTCTCGGCGCTGAAGGACGACCTCTGCCACCGGCAGCTCCCCGAAGACCAGACGGCCATTCTCAACAGCGTGGACCACGACGACACCGGCGGGCACGCCACGTTGCTTTAGCCTAGCGCCGGCCCAAGAAGGTTAAACGGGAGGGGGTGGAGGGCGCCGGCGTTGCGGCGCGGGGGGATGGAGGCGGTGGGAGAAGGGGGGACGCCCCCCCCACGCTGCTGCCTCTGCCGGGGGGGGTTCAGCAGCTCGTGGCGGGGACGAGCTGGGGGGACCCTGGGGCAGGGTGGGGGGGAAGGGGAGGATGCCTGGGGCTGGGCGCTCCTCGGATCCGCTTCTCCCCCCGCCCCGGATGGCTTCGATGGGGTGGGGAAGGGGGCGTTGCACCTCAGTTTCGGAAAAGATCTCTAGGCTTAAAAGGCATAGACGGAGCTTTTGACATCTGCTTCTGCAGCGCGCGTTTAGGGAGAAAGTGTGGAATTGAGCAGCTGGCCCTCAATCGCCGGAAGAAATTAAATGACACAGGGTGTAATTAATTGACAAGAAACTAACAACCCAGACGGGAACTGGTAATCCCATGAATCTGATTAGGATAAAAACACGACCAAATAATCCCAGGAAAGCTGTAATTGTGAAAATCTCCCTGCCTTCCCCTTCCCAGCCTCCTCTTATGTGAAGATAACAGCAACAAAACCATCCATGACATCTTTCCTTACCTATCTCTGAAAGGGAAAACCAGAAAGACCCCAAGCCTTCGAATCTGTCTGAGATATGAGAAATCACCGTTTGTCTGTGCAAATGCATTTGAACCTTGTTAACATGTACTCAACACTGTGCGAGCACGCAGGTATGGGACTGTCTTCATCCAAGGGTGTTTTCCCCCAAAGTACGGTGCGTGTCAGCTTTGATGAGGGTGGTTTTGATTAATTCTTCCCGACACTCCGTATATTGCTGGCAAATGTTCTTCAGTGCTGTGTAGTAATGTGATTTCTTACTGCAGTAACATTTGTAATCTTTATTCGTAACTGCAAAACGGGGAGATGCCGCCGCAGGCGTGCGAGCGAAGGGGGTTTGGCTGTGTGGTCCCAAAAGCCTCCGTCGGCAGATGCTGAGCCCAGACGAGAGCGGCTGGAAAATCCCCAGCTCTGCGGATGGAGATGGCTTCTCGGAGCGACCGCGCAAAGCTAAGCCCGCTGTTTCGCGTCAGCTTAAAATGCGTTGCTGCTGGTTTCGCTGTTTTTCCCCCTTCTTTCTCCTGCTCCAGTCCGGCCGTGTAGGCTGTGACACCCACTGGGGTTGTGTCCCTCCCTTTGCCCCACCCGAGGAGACCCGCTGTTCCCCTCGGAAACGCTGTTCTAACTCTTCACCAGAATGTATTTCCTCTTCAAAATACTTAGAGTAGGTTTGGCAGCTGGTGGTTTTCTGGGTTGCATAGGCCTTCTTTTTAGCAGGAAGGGTGTAGCCCGGCCCGGCTGGGCTCGCTTTCCTGCTCTGCCTCCACTCTCTGACGGCGTGGCCTTGGGCAAGTCACTCAACCTCTCTGTGCCTCAGTTCTCCCATCTGTAAAATGGGGATAAGTCATATTTGAGCACTTTGGACAAGCACTTGGTCGCCTACAGACTGCAAGTGCATGAGTAAATGCTGAGTGCTAATACCAAGTGATCCCTACCTTTAAAATATTTAGAGATTTTTTTTTTTTGAAGTGGTAAAATCGACCGCTGCATCCAGGTTTGCACACTTCTTCCTCTGCGGTAAAGTGCTAAACCCTCCAGCCTGCCTGGGAATAAAATACCGAGTGTTTCATGTGGATATTCTTGCTTTGAGTGGATTCAGGCTGTAGAAGAAGCGTCAGGAGAATCGAAGAGCCTGTAGGCATGTTTTTTGCCCCAGGCTCTCCATTTGCATACGAAAGTTTTGTTTATTCCCAGGTAGAATTGCCAAGAGATTCTCCGCAATCTCGCCTTTAATTCTGCTTTGCCTTGGTTATTGCTCTTGCTGCTGGTTGAACCTTGAAGGGCTTAGATGTTTGGAGAAAGACGTGAGCTCTCGGCCAGGCGGTCAGGATACGGCACTCCGACCACGCCACGCTCCCCAGGAGCTTTTAGGCAGGAGCCTGTTTATCGCCCTGCCTACAAATACCTGGTTTTAGAGGTTGTGCTTCCTCTCCCAGCAGGACGCTCGGAAACCCACAGCCGTGAAAAGCGGAGCACCGCGTCTTTTCCAATCTCGAAGCCCTGACTTAGGTTTGAACCACTTGACAATGAATCCTCTGAATCGGTAACGAGATATTTCTGAGCTTTAACAACTTCGTGTAGGTGGTCTTCAAACCGTGAGCAGGTTTGTCTCGGGAAGGAGGGAGGGTCTGGCAGAAACGCCCCTCTCTTTCCAGCCTGCACCAGGGCTTTTTATTGAGTACGTGACGAGTGACCCGATGTAAGACCCTCAACTATCAGAGTGAGAATTCAACTTCGCTAACAGTATGACTGCGAATTTCTTTTATTTGAGTGTGTTTTAGGGATTTCCCTAGAATCCGCTCGGATCTGAATTGATTTAATGCCATTCGCCCGCTCGGCAGCGGGGAAAACTCTGCCTGGCTAACTTCAGCTCGCCGGTAACTTCAGCGGTGCGGCGTGCCGGCGGCAGCGGCTCTTGCCGTGCGGAGGCGAGCCGGGCTGCTCCCGACGGACAGGTGACAATTGGGGCCGGGGGATGCCCCGGCTGGGGGGAGGCGCAGAGGCTTTGTGCTGGCCGTGCCACGGCTGACTTGCTCTTCCTTTCGCTCTCGTTGCCTCGACCTCTCTAACCGAAGGTTGTTTTTTCATTTGAGTGCTTTCCAAACTATTTACGACGCCCGTTCGTACGGGCAAGGCAGTGTCTTCAGGCTCTTGAGGCTGCTACCTCGGGACCGTGCCCCTGTCCCGTCTTAGGGAGCTCTAGAGGACTTGGAGTGCAGGGAAGGTTGACGGAGCGCGCTGGCTTGCTGGGGTCAGTCTTTTGAGAGTTGTTTTCCTTTTGCAGGTGTTTTGAGCCGCTGGGCCCCCTGCTTTTCATGGTCTTCGACCTTTAGAGGCTGGAGCTGCAGCCCTCTCTCTTTCAGCCGTGTACCTGCCACGCTGCTGGAGTGGGAAATCCCGCCCGGGCGCCTCGTGGAAGCGGCTCTTCCCTAAAACCATCCTTAACTCCTTTTCCCGCTAGACCGAGTTACCTTCCGATAGACTCGGGCTGTGCTTTGGCAGACGGGCTCACCTCTTGCTTTGGCAACCTCCTCGCTTCTCCCAGCCCTCTGGTTTCCATGCCCTTCAGGGGGTCGCTCCTCTCTCCTCCCGCGGACCTGGGACATCGAAGCTGTGTCAGACGATGCCATTTCATCCCTGTTTGAACTCCGTTTCGCTTTGGTGGTTTGCAAACACAGCTGCTGCTGCTTCATTTTATTTTTTTTTTTTTCTTCTTCTTTCATGCTGCAAAATATATCTTGATTTTTGTCTTCCTGGGCCAAACTCTCTTATTTTGTAAGCTTGTCTGAGGTAGACGGCTCTTGCTTTACCAGTAAGTGTACGATTCCTCCTTGCATGGTGCAAGCGTGATGCGTTTCATTAGCTCCCTTGGAAAATCCTGGGCCACGGTGAAAAAATGCCTCTGAATCACAAGAATGTTTGTCTCTGGGCTCCGCCGAGGCGTCAGTGCCGCGGGCACCAGCCCAGCTTTGGGTGGTCCTCGCTGGTGCCTCCGTCTGCGAGGTGGCTGCGGTGGGGATGCTCCAGCGCCGTTTTTGCACCGCCGTGGGCGTTGCGGGATTCAGCCGCCCCGAGCCGGGGCAGGTAATGCTGAGAGGTAGGTACGGGGCCGTCGCGGAGATCTCTCGGAAAGCGTGGGCGGTCATGGGGTGCCGTCCCTCGCACCATCGAACCCGTGCCGTCCCGTTGCAGGCAGGTGGTGGGGCAGGGAAAACACTTCGCCTGCTTTTCCAGCAGGAGCAGGAATCGGCCTCATATTTTTAAGGTGACTTTGCCGTGCAAACCCACTGATGTTTTGTTTTTGCGATGTTGACGTGAAGGAAAACGCAAGTTTAGTGTAAGTGGGGAGAGAGAGGGAGCATTTAGGGCTCGCTTGTGGGGCCCTGTTTCTGTGCCTGCCGTTAACTGCATCCGCAGGCACTTGGAGCGCGATGGGTTTGTAGGAAGGGGGGAGCGGGAGGGTCCCGGGCTCTCCTGCCAGCTCCGCCGCAGACCCGTAGCGTGAACCTGGGCCGGAGCCCTCGGTGGAGGCTCCGGCATCCCCGGACCACCGGCACGGTTTGCGGTCTCGCCAGGTACGTGCGTAGGTTCCCCCCACGCGTGACGGTCCCCGTGAGCTGCCGGGCTGGCGGGAGCGTCGGTGCGAGCAGGCAGTGCTGGTCGCAGGGCAGGACGCTCGCTGCTGCTGCTGTATGTTGGTCACTCGTGACCTGCAGGCTGCTTTCGGTCGCTGGTGGGCTCCAGGCTGTTGATCTGGCGTTCGTCTCCTCGTCGGCTGGTTCGGTGCCGCCCGCTTCGGGGGAAGGCCGGAGGTGATGGTGTTTGGCTATATAAATGTAAAGGGAATAACGATTTTGCTGTACCTACCTCCAGGGGTGTTGAGGGCTCAGGGTTTGTGCTGAGCAGCGCAAGCGCGGTCCCGGCAGGGCTTAGTCACGTCTCGTGACATCCCGGCACAACACGTGCGTTTTAGGCTTACTGCTGCTCGTATCTTGCAGTCTGCATTAGGACAAAATCTGCCTGGCATTTTGTTTTCTCCTCCTGCTTCAGGCAGCGATGTAGATTTGGGAGTTCTCCGAGTTTTGGGTTGGTTTCAGCTGTAGTTCTTGGCTGGGGGTATTTTTCGGCGAGGCTGGACCGGCTGCCTTCAGGGATTTCCACACGTCCCGCGTGGGTTCGCTGCGACCCCAGGCTGGCAGAGTCAATCCTTTTTGGGGAAGGAAATCTTTTCAAGGAACTGAGTAAAACGCAATGTATATATAAGATATAAATACTTAGAGATGCGTAGGACAAAGATAGGTATGCACAAGTCCAGTAGATTTGCATGTCGGGGGTACGTTTATCTCTAGGGGAGAGTGTTTAGAGGTGGAGGGGGGGGGATTGGGATGGGCAAAGCCGGGCAGGGGCTGGGAGCAGCCGGGTCCCGGCAGGGATTTGGGAATGGCCCGGCACAGCTGCCCCCGGGCCGGCGTGACCTGCACTGCATCCCTGCCGCACACAACCAGATCACTTCTTTTAATTATTCCCCCCCCCCTTTTTTTTTTTTTTGCTTTTTTCATTGTACGTGACTCACCGCTGGGCCATGATGTTGAGAAGCAGGAGTGACAGGTCCTCTCCTCTGCGTGTCCGACGCACGTGGGGCATGACATGGGAGAGAGACGTCACGTTGCCTCATCTCTGGTGCAATCGTTTAAAGAAAAAGCATCACTACGCAGAAACCCTTCTCTGAAGTCCCTCTAGATGCTGCTCTCCGCTTACTCATGTGAAAGCATTTTGCTTTGCATCTGTTCTTCCCAGAAAAGCATGAGTCAGAAGGGATGAGAGGGATACAGCTAAATTTGTCCCTGGGGCTGAGGAACGCGGTGCCAGCCGGTCCCAGCAGTGGCTCCTCGGCAGGACAAGATGTTCTTCACAGTGTCTGTTGGTTTTTTTTGGGTTTTTTTTGTTTTTTTTTTTTAAATCTCATTAGCAGGACTTCTAGGGTCTGAAGCATAGAGTGGATTCGTTCACCAATGATGCTGGAGCCCGTACCGGCAAAGTGTCTGATGGTTCCTGACACGGGGGTGGCCAAATTCAGGCTGGATGCCCGCTGCTCTCCCAGAGCCCATCCCCGTGCTGCCTGGGCACGAGGTAACCCTTAAAGAAAACAGGACGTTTACTCCCATTTCCCCCCTTCAGCTTAGGTTTGTGGTTTGTTGTGGGTTTCTTTTTTTTTTTTTTTTTTTCTGAATATGGTTACTCCTCTCTGCCTGTGTTTGCAGAGGAGGAGAGGCTGGGAAGTGCAATTTGTTCCTATTAGAGGCGGCTGCTGAAATCTGTCGGGGAAGCACATGAGCCAAGTGCTGGAGGCTGAGGAAGCAGCGATGGCGTCTCGGACTTGGCAACGCCTGTGCCAGCAAAAGACGAAACTTAGCGTTGAACTCAATTTCCATCAGTCTGTACATCCCCGCCTTTCTGGGAAGGGGCTGGAGGTGGGAGCCTGTTCCCCTCGCCGGGTGCCGTGTTTCCCCGTTTTCCCCATTTATACGCGCTTTGGCCCGGTTTGTGCTGGCTAAGCTGGCTGTTCCTCGTCGTTTGCGTGGCAGTAGGCGTCTTGCCCAGCGGTGCTGGGTGACCTCAGGACATGTGCCCCGACGAGCATCCCCAATCCCCAGGGCTCTGGCTGTCTTTTGATACGTGCGTGGGTGGACGAAGGACCGCACCTAGGGAGGGGGTGGGCAAGAGAAGCGGGGGGCAGACGGGCTGGTCCGGGCTGAGGGGGCTCGGATGTCGAAAGCATGCACTGTAGTGGTAGCTAAGGATTTTTATACTGGTTGCAGTGGGGCGGGACGCACGGTATGGAGGGGCTGGCATCCCCCGGGGGAGGAGAGTTTGCCCAGATTTTTGCTTTACCATCGAAATGACAGTTTCTGTCCCAGAGGGGCTTTTATTCTTGTTCTCCTGAGGTTACAGGGGACTAAGAGGGCTGCAAAGGGGGGTGCCCATCTTCCCGGGACAAGGCAGTCCCGTGGTCTGAAAGCTCCTCTGATTTCCATCCACTCCCCCCCAGCACTTATATTAAAAAAAAAAAAAGGACAAACAAAAGACTTGAGAAATGAGCCCCAGTATCTCTATCTAAAGAAATGATATTGGTGTATTGAAACTGCATTGTATATAAAATTAAACATATATATTTACTTTCTATTTTAGAAGGGGGGGGGAGAATAAATATTTAAAATAATTCCTTAGTAATAGGTGTCAGAAACTTCTGTGCAGCATGAGAGAGGCTGTCAGAGGTGGGGAGAGTCTGAGCAGCGGGAGCAGAGCGAGTATTTTTACATTGTATTGCGCTTCAGCTTCTCTGCTTCTCCATCCACCTATAAATAGACAAAAATATATATACAAATATATATATTAAAAAAAATTATATATATCTAAGTCACATAGCTGTTTTATTTTTGTATCCATGCCTAGTGCTGTTTGAGCAATACGGTGGCAAGGGAAAGAGGAGGGCTGGGCAAGGCTGGGGTCTCGTGGGGCTCCGAGGGGGTCCGCTGGCTCCGGCTGCCATCCCGCCGCCGGCTCGGCGTTGCCGCTGTTTGCTGTCGCGTTGCTGTTTCAATAGGGAAAAAAATTGAAAAGGGAAAAAGCCCGGGGACGGGGGGAGCCCGGGCACCCCGTTTGCTGCAAGCTTGCCCGGTGCTGTGGCGAGGCAGCGGTGTTTCCACCGAGGGCTGTGTCTTGCTTGGGTGTTTTCAGAGAAATAAGAGGAATTTCGGCTCCAAGGGCGCTATTTTCAGCGGGAAGGACGAGGCTGGTTGCAACCCGGTGGTGGTGGCACAGGACCGGGGGGACACTGCGGGGACAAACGCCCCACGCTGCTACCTCGCCGGGTGCCGTTGGCCACCCGTCCTCGCCGCCTTCGTAAATCCTGAGGCTGTTTGAAACTCGTATGGTTTATGGAGCCTCGCAGAGCCGCCTGGGTGGCCACGGTGGGGTCCCCCCGGGTCCCCGCACCCGGCCAGAGCAGGGCACCCTCTCTGTAGACCCATCAATACCTCTACAACAAACGAAAGATCTCCGACCATCAGGGTTTTACTGGTGTCGTGGAGGCTGCCGGTCCCCGGCCGGGCGCCGGGGTGGGATTTGGGGCTCTCCCTGCCCCGGTGAGTGAAACAGCATCGAGCCCCGGCTTGGTGGGGAAGGTGCCGGGGATGCTTGGGGCTTTTCCTGCAAAGCAATACGGACCCGCCGTGCCCCCCGTCCCCTTTCCCCGCGTACGCGCGGGCGGAGAGGGGGAGAAGAGCCGCTTTCGGGGCTGAGTGACGCCTGGGCGTGGAAAGCCATCCCCTCTGCCTTCCTCGGGGCAGGATTTGGGGATTGCCTTGGGGCAGTGGTGTGCCCGGGGAGGCTGCTGCTCCCCTCGGGCCGGGTCCCGTGGGGGACCCGGATGCTGGTTTTTGGGCTCAGATGTCCCTGCAGCGAGGCAGGGGACGGCGGCGCAGACCCCGGCTGCTCCCACGCCTGTGGGGCCGGGCAGAGGTCCCTCACCGTTGTCACGCCGCGTCCCCGACCGACTGAGGCATGAATGTAATGCCCGGGAGCTGGCCCCTCGCAGCGGCACCGTGTCCTCCGTAGGTGTCACCTGTATTTTCCATGATATTTCTGTCTTCTTCGTCGGGGTGGGTTGGGGGGGGGGATGTTTCTAATATCAGCCAAGATTTGTTCAGCACCAATTCTTGATATCGAAGCAAAGCATGTTTGATGGGACTAACTTGCATTTATTAGCGGTAAATACATAAGTGAGTATTTTATATGTTAAAAAAAGAAAAAGGATGTGAGGAGAAAGAGAAGGGATGAGATTTCTCGCCGGTTGGTGTCTGGGCTGGGGGGCTGCGTTGCCCCCTGCCCCAGCCGGCGGGGCTTTGGGGTATTGCTGGGGGTGGGCTGGGGGGCGGGCAGCTTTCTCCTTTCCCCATCTCCCCTGGAATCACTTACAGAAAAAAACAGGAAAAAAAAAAAAAATGTTTACAAAGCACACTTTCCACAGTACCGTTAACCCTCTGGATGCCAAACAGACACATAAAGTGCCGCTCCTCCCCGGGCGCCGTGGGATGAAGGGGCGGCCCTGCCGACAGCATCGTCCTGCTTCCCTTGGTTTTATTTAATTTATTTGGGGTTTTTTGTACACACAACCCGCTTCCTCCATCGCCGCAGCCACGCGCATCTGGCGGGAGCTTGCTTTTTGGGGGGGGGGGGTGTTTGCTTCCTGCCCCCTCCCAGGCTCTTCACGCTCGGCTGTTGGGAGCGGTGGGAAGAGCCGCACGGGAAAGCACCCGTCTCCGCTCGGGGAAGTTTCGGCTCCGTGGGAGATGCTGGCACCCGCTCCCTGCCCTCCCACATGCACTTTAAGGCCAAACTTCTCTTTTTTTATTTTTATTTTTTTTTTCTCTCTCCGCGGAGCCAGCAAAGAGCAGACAAGGGATGCTCCCGCGGCCCCGGGGGGATGCAGGACCTTCCGTCCGGCTGTGCGGGCTCTGGTCCCTTTGCGTTTCCCTCCTGAGAAGGCCCTATAGAAATCCTCCTGGGAACACCTACGTTGCCGTAGGTTTCTCGAGCCATCCTTTGGGCATTCGGAGGTCGCACCTGTGTGCCAGCTCCTGGGGTAGCATCCCTGGGTCCCCTGGGGTAGCATCCCTGGCTCTCCCGGGGAGCCCAGACTTTTTAATTCCCTTTGATAGGTTTGTAGAGCCTCTGAACCCTCGTAGACCTCCATAGGTAGCTCTTGATTTAATTCCCTCCTAACTCCGTAGTGTTTTCCCCTAAGGCAGGATTTTCTTCTGGACCCAACAGGTCTCTGGTTGCGTGGGACGACTTTTTCCTCTTTTTAAGAAGAATTTCTTGCCTATGGATATAAAGACTAGACCATTCAACCTCATTTCCATTTCTTGAATGTCGAGTATTACGATGTATAACACACATTAGGGTGCTCTTTGGTGCTGTTTCAATGGTAACCAGTGGAACTGACTTTTTTTAATAACAATAACAATAAAGGAAACTGTAGTACCGCTGGTTCCATAATGTTTGTCATCGTGACTTTTTTTTCCTCTCTTTTTGTTGTTTTTTGGGTTGGTTTTTTTTTTAATTTTTACTAAAAAGCAAGTAGCGATCAGCTGCCGAATCTCTGTGGCGTTGATTTTACTGACTTGTGCACTGCAAACCGTTGGCCGCTGCCTGGCTGGGCAGCGTGGGCGGCTGCTGCGAGCCGGGCGGGCTGTGTAACAGGTTAGTGGGAATCGGGTTCGAGTCCCTTCGTTTCTAAATTGCACACAGCAAAAATAGCATTGGACGGGAGCCCAGACGGCAACTAGAGGGTTAATTTTTGAACTTCAGGTATGTTCCTCAAAAGAAGACAATAATAATAATAAAAAAAAAAAATAAAAAAAAAGAAGAGAAACAAACCACTATTTTTTCAGTAAGCTTTTTTTTTCTGTAAACGATTTACAAATAAATCTGACATGATGGTGCTGTACCAAAGCCTTATACGAAACTTATTCCGCGCTCTATATAATCTCTCTGTATCTGTATTGTTGCTCTTGGCCTCCGTGCTCTGAAGGCCGGTAAAATGCCAGCAGGAGGGACCGGCGGCGGCGTGCTCGGCATCGAGCATCGGCGTCCCCGGGAACGGCCGGGCTCCTGCCCGGAGCTGCTCCGGGACCGTGGGGAGGGGAAGCCACATTTCAGCATCGCTCCCCAGGCGTGCGATGAGGGGCACAAGTAGGGGTCCCTCACCCCAAACTCTCCTTCCGACTGGGTGCTAGCCTGCCCTCAGCAGGTAACCGAGACCTCGCCGGGAGCGCTGCCCGCTCCTCCCGGCCCCCCCACTGCAGGCAGCGGCCGGGCAAACTCCGAGCTCGTCTCTAAGGGGATAAGGACCCGCTGAGCCCCCTCAGCCGGGGGGTTTTACATCTTCCAGCTCAGCCCGACCTCAGCAGTGCTTGGCCAAGGCAGACCTCTCCTGGCTCTCGCCCTGCGAGCCCTGTCCCTGCCCTTCCCCGTCCTCCCTGGGGACAGCCGGGAGCTGGGTCTGCTTTGGTAGCTCTAAGCAATAATCCCACTCTGCCAAGAAAGTTGGGTCCCTTTGGCTCTTGGACTGTTGTCAGTTAATGAGTTAAATGCTAATAAGCCAACAAAAATGGGAAGAAATGAGAGTTTGAAGCCCTGCCTTACTGGGAGTAGCTGGTCCCTCGGTCTCTGCCTGTTGGGATTTTAAGGCCTGCTTGAGTACTTAACAATTTATTGCCGGTAACATTGCATGTTCATAGATTGACTTTTTGGGTTTTTTTTATTTTAATGTACCCACTATAAGAAATTCTGGCAGTGTTGCAATGTTACGTACAACTAGCCATGCTGTAGGAGAATGATGGGTTTTGGAATTGATTAACTTGCTCCTCATATAACATTACCCTGCTTCAGAACTGTTTTGTATTTTGATATAAATAAACATTTGCTAAAAAAAAAAAAAAAAAAGACGACTCGTCGGTGTCGTTGATTTGGGCTGGGGGGCTGTGGGGAGGAGGTGGGCCGCCCCAGGGATGTTTGCGGAGAGGATGCTTCTCCCTTGGGATGTGGGAAGGTGCTGAGCTTTCCTTTGCCCTGAGCGTGCCATGGGGTGTAAGGGGGAGCACCCTTACGTTGGGGTGCCCCGAGATAGGTCCTCCCGTCAGGTCTCCTTGAGCTGTGCAGCCGCATGGGGCTTCTTGCAGGGTCTCTCCAGCCTTCAGCAATACTTCTTGCACTCCGCTGTTCCATTCAGCCGTGCTCGCAGGAGGGTTTACGAAAAAGCCTGAGCGAGCTGCGCTCCACGTCCTCCTGCCCTGGAGCCCGGTGCCGTGGTCTTGGCTCCTGTGGGTGCCCTGAATCGGGATTTGCTCCCTTGGGATTTGCTCCCTGCAGCTCCCTTGTCCCCGTCGCTCTGGGAGCCCTGTGCTGGGACACGGGTGCCACGGTGCCGGTTCCGGCTCTGACCCAATAATGTGCCAGGCTTGGGGCATTGGGGGTGCCACCGGGCACCCAGGATGATCATTTCCACGTGGCTGGCCTATATCATGGCACAGAAAGGCATTGGCTCTCCCTTCCCCCCCACCGGCACCCTGGTAAGCGGTGGGGCGGGGAAGGGGCTTGGCTGGCGGTGCCGGGGGCTTTGCGGCAGGTTTCGCCCCCAGGACGCTGGCTGGGGCGGGGGGCTCAGCGGCTGCCTCTCTTCCAGGGTCTCCCTGCCGTGGAGGTGGGAACGGTCTCGCTGATGGAGCGGTGGCTGCGTGAGGTGAGGCTGAGGCACGCGAATGCCGGTGCCGGGGGAGCCCGGGGTTTAAATCCAGGGAGGTTTTCCCGGGATTTCATGCCAAGGCAAGGTTGGGGGTCGGGATGCAATGCACGGTCCTCCTGCCGGGGTGCCTGCGGTTGATGGCGGCTTTGCTGCCTTTGCAGGTCGAAGACGGGACCTCCAGGTTCTTCAGGTGGACGCTGGCTGGCGTGGCAGCGCAGCGGGCAGAGTCCACGTCGGCTCCTCCGGCGTGCCTGGCGGCCAGCGGGCCGGACCCACAGGTTGGGATGTGTGGGCTGAGCGTGGCCGTGCCCCACGGCAGTGTCTGGGAGCTCGGCAAGGTGCAGCTGGGAGGTGCTGGGGATGGAGGGGGTCCTGGGGGGCTCCTTTGGGAGAAACCTTCCCATTTGCACCCTCGGAGGCACCCAGCTTCAGCCACGAACGTGAACAGGGTCTGTCCACCCCGTGGTTCCTCGTGCCAAGGCTCTGAACACCTCATCCCCCTCTGCTTTTGGCAGGATGATGTGGCTCTCGTTGCGCGCCCGCTGGGACGGTCACTCAGCCACTCCTTCCTGGAGGACAGGACCACGATCCAGGTCTTGAGGCGGAGGTAAGGGCCCATGGTGCCCACCGGGACCGGCTGGGGATGGGGTGGGACGTGCCACCACGCCGGGCTGGGGAGCTCGGCGGTGGCAGCTGCAGAGCCTGAGGGGACCGGCGTGGTTCTTGCAGCCAAAGCCGGGTCTGCTGTGTGCTGAGCATGTCCGAGGACGAGGCAGCACAGGGAGGGCTGGAGCAAATGGAAGAACGGTGAGTCCCCCCGGCATAGCCTTTGGGGGGCTGCCACGTTCCCCGGGACTCCCCTCGCCCGGACACCCCACGTGCTCTGGCTCGCTGGCCCTCGGGCAGGTTGAAGCCCAGGCTCCCGTTCACGCTGCCCCTGGGAATTAAAGCCCACGGGCTTCAAACCCCCATCCCCTGCAAGGAGAAAGGGCTGGCTGATCCTGGTGGAAAGCCAGCCCTTTCGCCGCCTGCCCGGGGCAGGGGGTTCCCGTGCACCCCCTTAACCTTGGCTCGCTGCAGCATGTCCCGGCTGGTGCTCCACGCCAAGCCAGACGCCGTGCTGGACACCGAGCTGGACACCGAGCTGGACACCGATGCCCACGTCCTGCTGGCGAGTGAGGACTAGGAGGTGAGAGAGCCCCAGCCCCGTCTGTCGGGGTGAGGCTGGGCAGCACGCCGGGCCCCTCGCTGTCTCCTTTGAGGCCAGGAATCCCACCCCGTCCTCTGCCGTAGCTTCCCTTTCTCGCCCCCCTCTTTTGTCCAGGCTGACCCGCTCTCCGCTCCCCTTTACCGGCCGCCTTCGAAGTGTTTTGCCACCTTTTTGGTGCTGATTCATCTGGAGGCAGCTCCCCTGCTAATAAAGTCTGTGTACACTGTTGGAGCGTGTGCCTCGTCCAGGACCGTGTGGTGTGTATGGTGTGCCGTGTGCGGTGTGCGGTGTGGTGTATATGGTGTGCGGTGTGTGGTGTGGTGTGTATGGTGTGTATGGTGTGCGGTGTGCGGTGTGTATGGTGTGCGGTGTGCGGTGTGCCGTGTGCGGTGTGTGGTGTGTGGTGTGTGGTGTGGTGTGTATGGTGTGTATGGTGTGTATGGTGTGCGGTGTGCGGTGTGCGGTGTGCGGTGTATGGTGTGCGGTGTATGGTGTGTGGTGTGTGGTGTATGGTGTATGGTGTATGGTGTGCGGTGTGCGGTGTGCGGTGTATGGTGTGCGGTGTATGGTGTATGGTGTGTGGTGTGCGGTGTGTGGTGTGCGGCATATGGTGTATGGTGTGCGGTGTGCGGTGTGTGGTGTATGGTGTATGGTGTATGGTGTGCGGTGTGCGGTGTGCGGTGTGCGGTGTGCGGTGTGGTGTGTATGGTGTGCGGTGTGCGGTGTATGGTGTGTGGTGTGTGGTGTGCGGTGTATGGTGTGCGGTGTGCGGTGTGTGGTGTGCGGTGTGCGGTGTGTGGTGTGTGGTGTGCGGTGTGGTGTGTATGGTGTGCGGTGTGCGGTGTGTGGTGTGCGGTGTATGGTGTATGGTGTATGGTGTATGGTGTGCTGTGTGCGGTGTGCGGTGTATGGTGTATGGTGTACGGTGTGCAGTGTGCCGTGTATGGTGTGCGGCGTATGGTGTGTGGTGTGTGGTGTATGGTGTGTGGTGTATGGTGTGCGGTGTATGGTGTGCAGTGTATGGTGTGCGGTGTGTGGTGTATGGTGTGCGGTGTGCCGTGTGCGGTGTACGGTGTATGGTGTATGGTGTGCGGTGTATAATTTATGGTGTACAGTGTACGGTGTGCGGTGTACAGTGTGTGGTGTGCGGTGTATGGTGTACGGTGTGCAGTGTGCGGTGTACCGTGTACGGTGTATGGTGTGCAGTGTGCGGTGTATGGCGTACGGTGTATGGCGTACGGGGTACGGTGTACAGTGTACGGTATGCAGTGTATGGTGTGCGGCGTACAGTGTACGGTGTACGGTGTACAGTGTATGGTGTGTGGTGTGCGGTGTACGGTGTGCGGTGTATGCCGTACGGTGTATGCTGTACGGGGTACGGTGTGCAGTGTACGGTGTGCGGTGTATGCCGTACGGTGTATGCTGTACGGGGTACGGTGTGCGGTGTGCGGTGTATGCCGTACGGTGTATGCTGTACGGGGTACGGTGTGCGGTGTACGGTGTGCGGTGTATGCCGTACGGTGTATGCTGTACGGGGTACGGTGTGCGGTGTACGGTGTGCGGTGTATGCCGTACGGTGTATGCTGTACGGGGTACGGTGTGCGGTGCCGCACTGTCCCCAGCCTTGCCGGTGGCTGTGCCACGAGGTGGCGGTGCCGGCTCGGCGGCTCCCGGCTCGGAGGCAGGGAGAAGAGGCCTCCTCGACCACCTCCAGCATCTCAGCGTCTGGGGATCCCCCCGTGGGGCTGGGATGCGGGGGCTGCTTCTGTCTGTCTGTCTGTCTGCCCCCTTTCCCTTGAGCCTGCTGCCCCCCTGGTGCCGGGATGCCCGCTGGGTCCCCCCCAGCCTCTCTGCGATGATGGCTTTGCGGGCCGGCTGCTCTGGGGGAAGGCGTGCTGCCCTCCCACCCCTCGGTGCGTCGGGGATGCAGCTCGGGGCGGTGCAGCGTCTTTGGGTACCAGCTCCGGGGCCTCCCACTTAAACCCCCTCGGTGAGCGGGGATGCAGAGGAAGGCCGCTTCCACGTCCCTTGCCGGCCACCTTTCTCCGTGCACAGCTCCCCAAAACTAAGTGTGGAGGGCAGCTCCTTGCCTTTCCCGGCTTGCCCCAGGTACTCCCACGCGGACCCTGCACATCTCCGCTCCACCGGTGCGGGGGCCATGGACCCTTCTGCCAGACGCTGTCGTGGTTTAACCCCAGCCGGCAACTCAGCCCCACGCAGCCGCTCGCTCGCTCCCCCCCGGTGGGATGGGGGGGAGAATCGGGAGAGCAAAAGTAAGAAAACTCGAGGGTTGAGATAAAAACAGTTTAATAGGTAAAGCAAAAGCCGCGCACGCAAGCAAAGCAAAGCAAGGAATTCATTCACTCCTTCCCATGGTCAGGCAGGGGTTCAGCCATCTCCAGGACAGCAGGGCTCCATCACGCGTAACGGTGACTTGGGAAGACAAACGCCATCACCCCAAATGTCCCCCCCTTCCTTCTTCCCCAGCTTTATATGCTGAGCATGAGGCCATATGGTATGGAATAGCCCTTTGGGCAGTTTGGATCAACTGTTCTGGCTGTGCCCCCTCCCAGCTTCTTCTGCACCTGGCAGAGCGTGGGAAGCTGAAAAGTCCTTGATGAGTGCAGCACCAACTAAAACATCTCTGTGTTATCAACGCTGTCTTCAGCACAAATCCAAAACACAGCCCCACACCAGCCACTATAAAGAAAATTAACTCTGTCTCAGCTGAAGCCAGGACAGGGTGCCACAACACCCCGCACCCCAGCAAGGGTGGGCAGAGCCCGGCTGCTGCCCCTCGCCAGCCTGCCCGGCCGGGCTGCGGGGGGGTTCTTAGGGTGCTCCACTCCAGCTGTGCTCCACTCCAGCTGTGCTCCATGCTCGATGGAGCCCTGCGGGAAGGAGGGAGGGTGAGGTGGGGGGCCAGCCCCCCCCCGGCCCGGCTGGATCCTCTGGTACAGGGGGAAGTGATTCCTGCTGCACTGGAGGGAGATGAGGGGCAAACAGGAGGTGGTTGGGCTGTGACCGAGGCACTCGTGCAGCTCAATGATGCCGCAGGAGCTCATCGAGGGGTGTGTGGGTCACGGGCTGGAGGGGCAGGGGATGAGGGATGCTCGCTGGGGTGGAGGAGAAGAGTGCCGGCGTGCGGGGCAGCCGTGAACCCCCGGCACCCCCGGCACCCCCAGCGTGGGTGGGGGGCTCAGCTGTGCCGATGGGGCTGGGGTGGGTGTCACACCGGTGTCCCTCAGCAGGGCTTTTAAGCCCCGTAGGGCGAGCTAGGACTTCTTGGGGGTGGTTTGGGCTCTCTCCGAGGGTGCAGGAGCTGAGAGGAAGACTTGGGCTGCAAACACCAACAAGCCAAGGCATTTCCAGCCTTTTGAATGTCCCCAGGTAAGAAATTCGTTTCACCTCCCATTCCCCGGAGCCAGGCAGCATCCTTCTGCTGTGGGGCTCCGGGTCTGGCCCCTGGCTCTTTCCCAGCCCTGGTGGGGGCCAGAGCTCTGCTGCCAGGGTGGGTGATGCTGGCAGGGAGAAAGGAGGTTGCAGCGAGGCGAGGGGACGTGCCTCCCACCCCAGGGGAAGCCCCATGCCCACCGCAGGGAGGTCTGGCTGGAGGCACGGTTCCTGCCTATCAGTGAATTATTGATTGGAGTTACCGCCACGGCTCCGACAACACCATTACTGGCTTTGACTTCATGTTTAAATCATCACTCCAATAGCTCTGAAAGATGCAATCTTTTATTTAAAATGCACTCGGTGGCTCTTTCTGATCCCCTGGCTCGGGTGTGCTGCTGGTGGGGGGCTGGGGAGGGGTAGCTTGGAGCAGCGCAGCAGGGGAGGGGAGGGGAGGGAGTGACGGGTGCGTGCCGTGGGAGCTTGGTCCCGGCGAGAGGTGCTTCAGGGATGCTCAAGGTCACTTGTAGCCAATGTCCCTTCCCTGGGCGCTGCGCAGACAGGCAGGGGCTGGGTGCTGGCGAGCCGTGGTGCGTTTGGGAGGGGGTGGCTCTGAGCCAAGCCCCCAGGCAGGTTCCGAGGGGCCCTGCCCTGCTCCCCCCCAGCTTTCCTTGTCCGAGCTCGCAGCGCAGCCGGGACTTGGTGGTCTGCACCAGGGGCCGGGGCTGTCTCCCCGCGCCTTGCTTCTCCTCGCTGGGAAACGGGAGGTGCGCGGTGCCCAGGACAGCACGGGGCAAGGCTGGGGAGTGGGTGAGGGAGGTCCCTTGCAGTCTGGAGAGGCGGCTTTGGGCTGGATTTCTGCATCAGGTGCTAGCTGTGCCTTCGCTGCCAGCTCCCTTGCTCCAGGAGAGGTTGTGCAAGGCGTCAGCTAGGATCGCCATTCCTGCTGCGAGAGCCACGGCCCCTTTCCCTCTTCCATCTCACCCGGGCCCCACCAGGACACGGGAGCCTCTCCTTCGCCGAGGCTGGGAGGAAACAAACTTCCATCTTTCACGGTTGAGATCAGGTGAAAGACTGCAGGTAAGCGGGGCAGGCGTAGAGCTGCGGAGGCTGTGCCGTCCCCTCTGTACTGCTCCTGCCTCTGCTCCACCTTCAGCTCCAGCCCTGCATCCCGGCCGCTGACGGAGCAAGCAGCGAGCATCTCCGGAGCTGCGTGCCCCCAGCCTGCCCCGCTCCGCTCTCCTACGCAGCCCCTGGCCCTTGCCGTCCCTGCTCCCCGTGCCCCGTGCAGCCCCGGCTCCTTGCCCAGATGCCAGGTACCTGCCCTGTGCCTTGATGGCTCCTCTCCGCTGTGACCTGGCTCCGGGATGTGCGGGGCAGCAGCCGCTGCTCTGGGGCTGCGGGTTTGGGGGCACAGCAACGGGGGGAGCAGCCTGCCGGGCTGAAATTCACCCCACGCCAAGCTGTGGGGCTCTTCGGGACGCCCCACGCCATGCCCTGCCCGGGAAGCAGGCGGGCTGCTGCGGTGCTCGCCCCAGCAGGACGGCAGGGCTGTCTGCAGCCTGCTGTCGAGGCAGTCCCTGTTGTGTTTTTATCAGCATTACCATCCAATATTCCCTTGCTGCTTTGTCTTTGCTTTACATTTATCAATATTACCAGCTGATCCTCCGGTCCCCTTCCGCGGGTTTATTAATATTGCCCTCTGATCTGCGGGAAGCAGCCGCGCTTTATATTCCAGCCCCATCCCCAGCTCCTCCAAGCCCCGACGCCATGTTTAATTAGATTTTCTCCTTGGCTCAGGCAAACACAAATTGAGCTCCTGGTATCTCTCTCCCGCGCCGGAGCTGGTGCCTGGCCGAGGCGGACGGCATCCTCCATTGCATTAATATGCTGGTGCTGTCTGGGGCCGGTGCACATCTCGGGGCGGCGCGGTCTGCGGGGGCTTGCCTGTGGGAGGTTATTATTTTTAATCCCCCCCCCCGTCCCTGTTTCGTGTGGATGGCATTTAACCTGGCAGGGAAATATGTTTGCCCATGGGGTTCACGGTGGCCGGGTTGAGGCTGCTGATTAGGAAGCAGCCCAGGGTCCGCGGACCAGAAATCAGAAGCCGAGCTGAGGGCAGGTGCTGCTGAACCCTCTCTCGTTGCTCTGCCCCCTTCCCGCTGCTCTTGGGCCATTAATGTCATTTCTCGAGGGGTCCTTCTGGGTTTGGCTTTCTCCAAGTCAGCTGCCGGGCAGGGCGCTGGGCACCGGCGCTGGCCTCTCCCGCTGCTCAGTGGCAACCTTTCCAGATCAGAAGGAAGGAAAATTGTTTATGCAAAGTTTGTCGGTTCCTCCAGGCATGAAGGGAAGCGTTGATTGTTCTCCAGCTATCTCAAATCTTTTGCCAATTTCCAAAATTAAAAATTTTCCCTGCGTCTTGCAGACATATTTGGTGTTCGCGCTTTGATTTCCAGCCTCACTGTCCAGCAGATGCTTGATATTTTTTTTTTTTAGTATTATTTTTTTATTCCCCCCCCCCTGGATTTGCCCTCCTGCCACGGTCTCACCCTCTGTGTGTTTCTCCTAGGGAATACAGGATGGGATTTACTTGAGGGATGCTCACATGGATGCTCACGCAGGGACCAGAAACCCCTCCTGGGGCTGGATCTGCCCTTCTCGGCCAACCTGTGATTCCACGGAGCAAGATGGGGCAAAGACCTTTTGAACCCCCCCAGTCTGGCAGCTTTCAGCCCTTCCCGCTGCCCAGCCCGTCGTGCTGCTGGGGTGCAGGACCCGCTCTCGGGGGCTTTATTGCCTCTCCTCTCCCCACTCCTCTCCCAGCCGCTGCCTGAGGAGTGTGTTTGCCTGAGTCAATAGAAAGCTAATTAAGCTATTTATCTGGGAAAAGCAGCCACTCCTGGTAAGCACTGCTGTCAGGATGAAGGAGGAACGGGCGCAGCGGCCAACGGGGGAAGGCAGGGGCGAGGGAAGGCTGTGGGCAGCCCCTTGGAGGGGGGAAAATCCCCGCTGGGATCAGCCCTGGGGCTGAGTGAGACGGGTACCCACCCGCAGCATCCCCAGCGGGGCTGCTGCAGAGCCCCGGGCCAGCTCCTTGGCTTCCACACGCTGCCTGGAACAAGTCCGTGATGATGCGATGATGCTAAGATGACTAATAAAGTACTTTTCCATCTGAGAAGTTGCTGTCATTTTATATGAACACGCATCGCTCCCGGCCATAACGAAGAACGACATTTGCTCCCGGGCGAGCAGAGCTGGACCACGGCTCGGTGCTACCCTGGGCAGGGGACCCAGACCCCTTTTTACCCCCCCAAACTCTCCTCTCTGGGTAGGCCGGGCTTGCCGTTTGCAGAGCGTGGCTCTCTGCCGAAGCAGGCTGCGCCCTAACTTTAAATTGATTTTTCTTAGTGAAGCCCAGTAACCCTGCGGTGAGAGGGCCTGGGGGGCTGTGCAGCTCATCTCCGTCCCCCTCTGCTTGGTGCCCAGCGCTGTGCTACGGGTGAGTTGGCTGACGGACTGCGTAGCATCAGGCACGTCCATAGGTTTTTATCTTTTTTTTTTTTTTTTTTTTTTTTTTAAGAGCTTCTCAAATTCTGGCTGGGGTTTATTCTCAGAGATATCAAGGGAAATGGCTTGTGTGGGGTGGAGATAAAGCACTGCCTTGAAGATTTGGAAATGGGTGGTCGCTGAGCAGGAGAGGTCTGTGCTCGGCCGTGGGGCTGGCAGGCTTTTACTCCCCAGCGAGCAATTTTCACGGGCACTTGCGGGCTGAGCCGTGCCTCAGTCTCCAGCCTCTTCCAGACCCTTGGGCTGCTCCCAGGTCACTCTCTGGCAGGGTCCCGTGCTCCGTGACTGCTTCAGCCCCCAAAAGGAGGATTTCTGCAGCCAGGGCAGCCTGCGTGGGAATGAGCATCGTGCCGGACCTGCCCCCCCCCCCCCAGCATGTCAGGGTGTGGAGCTGTTTGTGAGCCAGCCCCAAACCCGCGGGACGTGCGGGGTGACACCGGGGGCTGGAGCAGGGGCAGGCTGAATGCAAACAGGGGGAGGGAGTCTTTTCTCTGCCCCTACACCCCTAAAATGATGCGGGTTGCAGCTCAGCAAGAAGCAAGGGATCGCAGCCACTGGAGCCGAACCTGCAAACCAGCCCATTGCCCGAGCGACATCTCTTGCTCACCAGCACCGTGCACGAGGAGGGGGCTCGGTGCCGCTCGCCGTTTCGGCACAGCCGCGTTTGCCACCGCCTGCACCCGACGTGGCGGCTGCCGGCGAGGAGGGAGCCGGGCCCGTGTGGGCCAGCCTGGTGGGACCTGCACCATTTGCATATTACGGGTGAGTTTATGAATTATGCAGCCACCCCAGCACGTCCAGAGGAATGGGCTGCAACATGCAAGTGCCGAAAAGCATATTTATCTTCATGTCTTATTGATTTATTTTCCTCTCCCGTTTTTTCAAGCTCGGGCAGCTGCAGTGAGGAAGGGAAAACAGCCCAGGCGGCTGGGAGGCTGCTGCAGTCGGACACTGCGTCCCCTTCGAGTTTCTCCACTTGCAGCATGAAACCACAAAGCTGAGCACTGCTCTACAGAGACCAACGTCTGCCGAGTACTCTGACGCTTGTTCTGGTGGAGCAGGAGCCTGGAAATTCTTCAAAGAGAGGGGGTAATAATTTTTGGTGGCAGCAAGGGCGCTCGTGAAGGGTGTCCTGGACCGCAGGGGGGTGAGCGGGATGGTGACCGTGGGCTCCTGGGTCTTCGTGCGCGTGAGAGCAGCCCAGCCCCAGGACGCAGGAGAGCGATCTGCAGCCGGTTTGGGGAGCTGGGGTCTGCCCTGCTTTGCCAGCTCATCGCACCGCCTTTGGGCCCAGGGGAGGTGCCGGGCACGGCTGTGCTGCCGCAGAGGAACCAGAGCCCTCTCCTGCTTGGCTGGAGGAGGTCCCGCTCCCCGCTTTCCCCATAGCTTGCGGTGAGAGCTGCTCCTCCGTGGGTAACACCGCCGGCTCCTGACCAGGAGCCAGGCTTCGAGGAGGCGTCAGCACGTTCGTCCTCATGCGGGTAGAAGCGCAACCATCCATTATCGCATTTTCTCCGTTGCCTCTTTGTCCATCCATCTACCCTTTCCACTCATTAACTCCACCATCTGCTCCTTCATTTGTCTACTATCCCCATCAGTAAATCGTCCCCTGCCCGCGCCTTCCCCCTCCCTCCACACATGGGAGAAGGACCCTTGGGTCCCCTCTTCAGCCCAGGCCCCCGGGGCCATGACCCCATTTTGAGCTTGAAATTCAGGGCTCCATCCAGGAGGGCAGCTCCCAAGTCCCCCGGGGCTTTATTTTACCTCTGGCAGTGGCTCCAAAATGCTCAGGGACCTGGGAAGGGAAGGGGACCCGCTCCATCCCTGGGCAGCAGGCTGCGGGTACCGCTCACATCCACGCTCCTCCTGCATCTGTCGGAACCGTCCCCGCTCGCAGCCCTCCCGGCTCTGCCCTTCTCCCCCCGGCAGGAAGGGTTAGCCGAGATCACACAGCCAGCCGGCTGCCCAGATTCCTGCTCCCCGGGGCTAATTATGGAACAACATTAGATAAAAGTCAACATATGTTGTAAAAGGCACTATGTATCACTGCCTGACAGTTCCTAACAATGTGCTCATGTAACAGCTGTCAGACTGCGATGCTCGAAAATGAGTAATATGTTGATTTATGGATATCAGATCTGCCCTTACGTTCACCAACAGCAACACACGAAGCCCGCGCGGCAGCGCCCGTTTCGCAGAGGTAGCCAGGACGGGCCGTTTCCTGACGCTGCGGTGCGAGACCGGCTTGGCTCCTGCTTTCTCCAGTGACGCTTTATTTCCAGATGTGCCTGTGTACGCGTGGCTGCTCGTACGCAGAGCCGTCACTTCTTCCGCATGGTGCTACCGGCAGCGGCAGGAACCGGCTCAGATAGGACTGAAGTTCATTTCCATGCTAACTGTAATATTTTCTGTCAAACGCGATCGCTAAGTGTGTGCCAGCCCCATTAAGCCCTCTTCCCACCCCTTCCCCTCCCTGTTTCAGGGCTCCGGATGCTCAGCCCTCTTTGCTTTGATTAAACCAAGCGCCGGACCGTTTTGAAGCCCTGGAGTCGGCTTTCGGCACCAGCTCGCAGCCCCAGATCCCCCCGGCAGATGCGGTGCCGTCCCTGCAGCCGGGGTGACCTGGCGGGACGTGCCCAGGCTCCGACCGCGCTCCCTGTGGGGCCGGCAGCCCCGTCCAAACGCGCGGACCCCAGAGCAGAGGCTGCGCTGGGATGGCTCGCGGCTGGTGGCACTCGTGTGCGCCCACCTCCCGCGGCAACAAACGCTGCTTCTCCGGCCCCTTACGAAACACCTCAGCTGGCGAGCCCAGTGCTGCGGCGATGCCCCAGACCACGTCCCTTTATTCTCTGTGGCCCCAAAGGCTCTCTGTTTTGGGGTAAAATAGAATGGGATTAGGGCTTGGGCAAACTTGGCAGTGCGGTGAGCCGATGGAGGGGGGCAAATCTCCCCACATCCTGCCCCCCACTGCTCTCCTCCAGCTTTTGGGGTGACACTCTGCTTTTTTACTGTCCTCTCCCCAACTAGGATTTGGGGGGGGGGGGGCTGAATCAGCGACCTTCCCATTGCAGCAAAAGGCAGAGTTGCAGTCCAGCTGCTGGCAGAGCCTCGTTAGTGGTTCACACTAATCAGCTTCGATGGGGAATGGGGGGTGGGGGGGAGAGAATTCCTCCTTGCCTTTATTAGGCACACTCGGAGCGATGCCTTCAAGTATGGCTGTGTGCCGGGGGTCCTGCTTCTTGCTGCTGTAATGCTTCGGCTCGGATCTGCCGTGCTTCGGCTCGGATCTGCCGTGCTTCGGCTCGGATCTGCCGTGCTTCGGCTCAGATCTGCGCTGCTTCGGCTCAGATCTGCGCTGCTTCAGCTCATATGGGGCAAGGAAAAAGCTTTTGGGAAGTGTTTCTTTGCTGGGCAGAGCTCAGCTCAGGTGGGGTTGCTGGGGAGGCAGGAGGGATGTGCGTGTCCTGCGCTGGAGAGGCTGCTGTCTCCTGCTTGGCACGATAAAATAGCCCCAAACTCACGTAATGTAAAATATATCTATGTATCTGTTTTTCCTTCTCGTTCTTAGCAAACCTTAAGGCTTGCTCGAGTTGTACGCTGGAGATATTTCTTCCTGGGAATGGGGTGGGACTAGGTGTTTCTGGTGAAAGCTGGATTTGCCTCCTCTCCTCTCCACGGAGGGTGGCTGGGGGGGGGGGGGGGTGGTGTCGTCGGGGCGGCCCCCGCCGCTGCAGTGGGCAACGCGGCTGGGGATGCAGCGTGACTCGGGTACGGGCTTTCAACAGCCCTGCCTGTTGGGAAGGCAGTGGATCCAAAATAAATGTGAGGTGGGGATGTGTTTTCAGCTCTTAATGTCAAGAGACATCAGTTTTTCTTTGCTTTTTCCAAATGGTGATTTCTAGCAGGATTCGCATCACCTTCTTTAATTTATTCCAACTCACAAGACATGTTTTCTTGCATGTGCACGCTGGTTTTCTGACCTTTTCGTGTGGTTGTTTTTGTGGTTTTTAACGAGTCTGAATAAAGGTATGAGCTACGCTTGCTTTGACTCTCTTTTTTGATGCTGGGGTCTCATAACCCGAAACAACACTGTTAACTTTCACATGCTGCAGGGGAATGTGTAAATCCCAGTAAAACTGCTCATTTCATTGAGGTTTGAAAACATAATGAAACTGGTTATGTCATTTCATAAAAAGTAATAAAAAAGAAGGTTAATGTCCTTCCTCAACTAGCAGCCTGTGTTTTTTAATCTGCAAAACAATAATGGAAAACTCCATTTATGGAGCTGCTGAGTGGGTTGGACTGAGCCTTCACAAAACCTCACATAAGACTAAATAAACTAAGGCTCCACTGCAATTTGCTCTTTATAGACTGATATTTACCAGCCTAGCAACTACTCTGCTTTCTAAGTTGAATATATTTCATTTTTTTCTAATACATATTCATTATTTACAAACTTGTTTCCACTCTCAAATTTTTGCTGCTTTGTGCGATTTCTCCTGGGAATTCTTTTAATATGCAAATTTCATATAAAATATTTTATATATAGGTATTTTGGCTACGTAATTATCTAGCTCTATTGTGTTTAATTCCGAATATAACTTTTAAATTCCCCAAACAAAGAATCTATTTTGGGTTTTTTCCCCTCCTGTGGAGGTTGTATTAACCACAACTGTGTGGATGTGGGCTGAGACCTGCATGCAGGCACTGCTGGGGAGCTGGAGGGGAGAGCTGGTGGTGGTGCTGGGAGGGCTTTTAGCCGGCTGGCATTGCTGCAGGGCTCTGCTCCCGCGTCCCTCTTGGGTGTCTGTGCTCCCTATGCAAAAGGGATGGAGGATGGTTTTGGGGGTCGGTGGGGAACGCGTCCCAACCTCCCCGTGCAGGGCGAATAAACCCAGCCCTGTGCCTGCAAAAGTCCCCTTTCAGTGGGAGGTGAGCTGAGGGAAGCCTGAAGATGAACAGTCCTAGCTCAAGCCCGGTATGGAAAACAACCTTCCTGCTCGTTTTAGAGGTGGTGGGAAGATTTGCACAGCAAACCCCATCCCTAATGTGTTAGGAGAGCTTGCATTAAACCCCCGGGGCTGTTGCCTGCAGCAGATCTGCTTGCCCCTTCATGTAGTAACTGCAGATAGCAGAGGGATGCTGAGCAGCGCTGGAGCGATGTGCTCACAGCTGTCAGGGGAAGGAAATGTGTAAGACAGACACGGCTCGGTGCGTGTGTGGCTGGCAGAGCATCCCCTCAGATGTGTGAGGGCTGACTCAGAGGGATGACTTAAAAGCACATCACCTCGCCCTGGGTTAGCTGTATTTGTTTCCCAAGTAGAGATTTAGCTCCTGAATTACTACAGCTAATTCCAGCCTGAGAAAATACTTGAAACGATGACCAAAGCCAAGTGAGGGTGGTCTGAGCCACCACCTTTTCCAACACCAGGCTTTTGTGCTGCATCAATGAGAGGAGGAGATGGGAAAGCAGCCCCAGGCTGATGCCCTTGCCCCAAGGGAAAAATAAAACTCTGAGAGTCTCTGCCTTGCCCCTCTTTGATGCTGCTCTGATGGGGAACGTGAACTGGTGACCACTGGAGGAGCAAGACGCTTTCTTCTCCAGCGAGGCATTCACAAACCATGGCAAAAACAAGCGCATGTTAATGGGCTTTGGACACCGAGCCTGCGATTCATCAGGGCTGGACTAAAAGCCCTATGGCATTTGTAATGCAAATCACCCAGCCATGCCTTAATCATTACCACCGGGAGACAATTAGGGTTAAAATATAGATTTCTCCACAACAAGGGCAAACAGCAGTGAAATAAAAAGAAGAAAGACTTGATACCGTTCATTTATATCAGCCTGTTGCTTTGAGGCTTAGGATGGCTGTTAGGGGCTTGAGCTGGGCTGCTTCGGCTGGGAAAACGTCCTCAACCCGGTGCTTCTGTGCCAGTAGGGATGGTTTTAGGAGAAAAGTGGGGTTTGGGTAGGCTCCCCCGCCTTGGGGGTCAGGGCTGGCTGTTCCTGCAGAGATCCCCTCCTTGGGGGGAGCCCCTCTGGCACGAGAGCCCAGCAGCAAAATGGGTCAGGAACAGGGAAATGAATCAGCTGTTCTGGAATCTGGTCGCAAGTGCAAAATGAAGGACGGAGGAGGTGAAGAGCAAATGGCCTTTTTTGCATTTTTATAACCTTGCGGGTTTTATGGTCAAGGTAAACTTAATAAGGCGGGACAAGAGCCTTACTCAGCACTGCCCGGAGGCGACGCGGGGAGCGAGAGCAAGGAGGAAGGGGCTGGGGAGAGCACTGGGGGGCATGGGGGGTGCTGCCGGGGCCCCCAGGAGCCAGGCCGCGCTTCTCCTTTTGCCCCCCCTTGCTTTTCTGCAGGGTTTTATCCACATCGGTCCCCTCGACTGTCTGAAACTTCATGAAACGCTATTTTTTTCCCCACAGTTTTTTGGTCTCGGGGAGAAGAGGAGGAGGAAAAAAACTAGAAAAAAGGGCTGATTTTCACACGTTATCCCTAACCACATCCCCCTGTGGTATCTCCTCCTCACCCAGCTGCCCTGCCTCAGCACCCAGAGCTAGAGGGTGGGAATGGTGCAGCCAGGGTGCATCCCCATCGACCCCTGCCATCCGCACAATTATTTTCCCTGCCTTTCGCCTTCCTTTTGCCCCCTGCTTTCCCAAAATAAGCGCAAAGGGCGAGGAATCGGAAGGGGTTTGTCCTGCCCAGCTCTGCCCATCCTTTGTATCTAGCAATGCCCTTTCCAAACTCAGACCCAGTGGCCAGAGCCACCACTATGACTTTGTATAATACTTACCAAGATTGCACTTAAGACTGTCCCTGTGGGGAAAAACCAACAACAACAGAGCTCTAATCTTTAATTAGAGAGTTAATTAGCCTCAGTGGCTATGTACTGCATTGTGAGGGGGTGGCTGGACCTGGGATGAAGCTGCTTTGTGAGTGTAATAAAGGACAAAGACCTTTCTTTTTGCTGATGCTGGTTTTTCTTTTCTTCTTCTTGAGCTCCAAACATGAGAATCTTGCAGCAATTGGTTTTGTTTACATGGGTGGTGCCGGTGAGGGGCTGTGAATACCCAGTTTGGGATCTCTCCGGGCCCTTCTCCTAGTGCTGGGTGGGGAAGGGAGGCGGGCAGGGTGGGTGTGCATGCCTGCAGGGGTGGGGGTGGCTCATCCCACCTGGGTTAGGAGGTGCAAGGGAAAAAAAAATACTAGGGCAATTGCACCGATTTGCAGCAGGAGACGTTTAGGCTCTACAGCAAGCCCTACCAGCGAGAAAGAGAGCACGCAGGTTGCCCCGCTTCGAGCCTATGCAGCCCAACAGCCCTTCCACAAAGCACTGTAATTCCAGTTTTGGAAGCCATGGCAATAACAGCGACGTGCACAGCGGCGTGCCGACGCTCCCCACCCTCTCACAGCCAAAATAATCGGGTTTCATCACGCCCGGCCACCGCGCAGTGCAACCAGACCCCCAGCACGGTGCTGTAAGCAGCGGCCCTGCTGCTTTTGGCTGGTCCGCAGGCCGGTGGCTGAGGGGTGGGTGTCTGTCCTGTCCCCCTGTCCCCCCTCCTGTGCCACCTGTGCTGTCCCCAGGGATGGCTCCCGGCCTAAAGCCGGCTCTCTGCTCCCTGGCATCCCTGGCAGGGGGGGAGATGTCCTTCGTGGCGTGGGGGTCTGGGCATCAGCAGCCTGGCACAGTGCCTCCGTGCCGGCTGGCAGCAAATACGGGACTGCTGGGGAGCTGGGGTGACACGCGGGGACGTGGGCTCTTGGGGTGGCCTCTCGGTCACCTGCTTTGTCACCCCAACACTGATGAAAAGCGAAGAAGCGGGAGGATGCCTGGTGCACGAAGCCCAGCACCGTGCGCTGGACGCAGCCCACTGCGCCGCCGTGTCCGGTCCCGCGGGGGTGTGGGCTGCTGGGCTCCGGGGGGCTCGGGGGGGGGGGCCGGGGCTGCAGAGCACCCTGCGGCGGGGGGTGCCCCCCTCGCCCCGCTCCCCCGGGGCAGCGGGGCCAGGCTTTGGCCAGAGGAGGGTGCTCTCGGCTTACAATTGCCCCAGCCTTGCTTCCACTGCAACCCATCCCATCCCATCCCATCCCTTAACCCCCTTCTCCCCCCCCCGATCCAGGGGGTCTCCCCCAGCCCAGCACTCGGTTCCCCGCTTGAGCCCTGCACCCCCCAGCAGGGTCCTGCTTTCCCTCCAGCCGGGGGGTTTGGGGCAAGGCGGGGGGGGGGGGGGGGGTTCACCTCGGTGCCCCCCCTCCCCTCGGGGGGGGTTCAGCCCCAGCCGGGGCGCTGGTGGGGACACCCCCCCCCCCATCGGTACCGGGCTCTGCTCGGGGAGAAGATGCAGCAAACGAAGGGGGCTCGGCTGCCAGGGAAGGAGTCCGAGCCCATTCGTGGAAAAAAAAAGGAAAAATAAGAGGGAAACGAGAAAATCAACACAACAAAGTTGCCGAAACCAAATATTTCCATCCCTGCAGGAGGGAGCCAGGCTGACTGGAATGCTAAAATCACCTCTATTTGCATCTTTTTAAATAGGAGCCGATAAAAGCAAATACTCCGCCACCAATAATTATAATATTTTAATTGCGTTTCTTCGGGGCTTTTGTTTTTCTGAGAGACACAAAGGCTGCGTTGCAAACTGGCAAAAAAATATCCCCGCCGGTGTGGTTTCGGGTGAGCTTTGCAGCGGGGCGGCTGCGGGGGGGCCCTGCCTGTGCTCCCCGCTCCCCGCAGCACCCCTCGGGCCAGCTCTGACCCAGGTGGGGTGCGCACCCCCAGCCCCGGCACCCACTGTACGCAGGGGGGACGAGGGGGGGTGAATTTTGCTCCCCAGCCCTCTCCCTCCCGCAGGTTGCAGGGGTCCCCCCATCTCCCTCCGCTCCTCTGGTTGTGATTTTGCAGCATCTTTACAATAGTTGAGCGGGTGGCTTTGGGATCCCCCCCCCAGCACCCCAAACCCCCAGGTCTGGGCAGGACGGGGGGCTCGCACCTTTTGTCGGCTGCCTGGCAGGGAATTGCTGCAGGAAAAAGGGAAACCCCCTCCCCAACCCTGTTTTCCTGTGAAAAACTGAGCCTCTCACTAATCAACGAACGATAAACTTGGGGATAAGCTCTTTGCATTTTCAGCTCTGGGGGTCCCTTTGGGGTGACACCCCCATGCTTTTTACTGTAATGCAATTTTTTCTTGCTGGCAGACAATTTTTTTCTGGCAATTTTTTCTTGCTGGCAGGGGGGGCTACGCCTGGGTGACTCTGCAGGGGGGCAGCCCAGTCGCAGGGACAAATGCAGCCCCTGTGTGCCCCCTCCCCAGCCCGACCACTTTGCTTCTGAAGAACCGAGCCTCTCACTAATCAGTGCACGATAAACTCGAGGATAAGCTCTCTGCATTTGCAACCCTAACGGGGGGTTTTGGGGGGGGATCTTTCCATCCTTTTTTTCCACAATGCATTTTTTACTCGGTAGCAGGGCCTCCGCCCGGGGCCGCCCAGCTGCGGGCACTTTGGGATGGTTCCCCCCAGCCCTGCCCAGCTCAAGCCTCCGCACCTGGGTGGGTGCTGCAGGTGGGCTGGGGGCTCCCAGCAGCCCCCAGAGCAGTTCGCACTGCAGAGGGGGAGAGCCTGAAGGCGTGCAGGAGGCTGGGGGTGAGTAGTGTTTGCCTTCCTTTTTGGGTTTAACTTCTTAGCTACAAGAGAAAGGGTTTGGTTTTTAAATAGGTAAATGCAATTGTTGCTGTGTGCAGCAGCCTTCTCTCGGCCGTGCTGTTTCAGTAAAGGGGATTTTGGTGGTTTTTCTCCCTCTGAGAGAGAGCCATGCTGTGCAAATCACCCCCCCATCCCCCAAACTGCTTTGGGGTGCCCAAGAGCGGCTGCAAGGCTCCAGGGAAATGAATATTTTTCGCTCACCCTGTGCCTTGATACCCCTGTGTGTGCCCCATGCAAAAATGGGCTGGCTAGGATTTAGGGTTACCAAGAGGTGTTCCCCAAAATCACAAATTGCGAGTGTAGGGCTTGCGTTTAGTGTCACTAAATGTCCCCGAGCACGCCCACGCATCGCCCAGCTCCCCGGGGAGCTCCCTGTGCGTCTCAGCCTGGGGGCTGCAGGAATAACGAGTTAATACCTAATTCCCAGAGTAATAAAAGTCTTTTTGAGTTCAGTGTAAGCAGGATTTGGTTTGGTGAGCTCTGTTCCTCCCTGCTCAGGCCCTGAAGCTGCTAATGACTCTGATGCAGGAGGGCTGGGTCCTTTGCTTCTGTGGGGAAGGTTAAAAAGGAGAAAAAAAAAAGGGGGACTGAAGGGGAATATAAGCAGTGTGGTTTGAACCTAGGTTTAGCCTGCTGCTGTGTATTACTTGTGAACCCACCCCAATTTAACCAGGCTCGGGGCATCCCAAAAGCGCAGCCGGTGCCCCGTGACCCCCCCCAGGGAAGCTGCTCCCCATACCTGAGGCACCAGAGTCATTAACCACCAGGCATAAATCTAGAGGAAAGCAGGGTTCGTTAGCTCCGGCGCGGCTGGAATGACTTGTTTTATTTAGGTTTTCATTTCAGGAAAGAAAATGAGACTTTTTTTTTTTTTATTATTTAGTGTTTCAGCTTGATACAAACCAGCTGTTTTTCCTATTTTCTCTGTGTCCGGTCCTTAAGCCAGTGATGGCTGGTGGGGTGGAAGGAGGGGATGGAGCGGGAAAGGATTTTTCCTTCTCTTTCCCTGGTGTCAGCGTCCCCCGTCCTTCCCTTCCCCTTACTCCCAGGACACAGGAACAGCCCCTGGGTTCACCTAGACACGTCGAAGCTGCTCCTGACCCTTTGCCATCCCGTTTCCAGCCTGTCCAGCAAACTCGAAGGGAGCCGATACCTTCGGGGCTGGTGCAAATAAAGCTGAGATCGGCCCTTGGGCTGGGGGGTATCAGCGGGGTCCGTTTCTTTTGGGTTAAAATGCATTTAGGCACACGGGGGTCGAGGGCTCTGCTCGCACCTGCAAACGAACCCACGGCACGTCTTGCTTGTGTGCACAAAGATCCATGTGCAATAAGATATTTGCAGGGTCAGGGACTAATAATTTAAACTGCTGAGCAAAATAAATAAGTGTAAAGCAAAACCAAACCCAGAGCACCGCAGGAGCAGGCAATATTGTTTGCTTTTCAAATAGACACACAAAAAATACAAACAGTAGCAGGAGGGATACAGAGATTAAAATTTTTATAAAAACAAAATACCAGAAATCCCACCAGGAAGCGGTGTTTCCATTTTGTATGTGCATAAGATTAGCAACACTTTGCTGCCTGCTGTGAGTGTCCCTCTCCCCCTCCCCGTGGAAAAGTTTGACAAAACCCGATCTTTTTTGGAAAGAGGGAAAAAAAAAAAAAAGATTGCATTTTCCTGCAGAAAATATTGACTTTTTAAATTGGAAACTGCCCCAGCTCTGGCCTGGAAGGCAGCCAGGAAACAACCCCTTTTTACTTTTCCACCATAAAAATTGAAAATTTGAAAGGAAATTAGATGCTTTCCCTGCAAATCTTGACGTTGTCATAAACCCAATATCCATACGGCCACGGAGGGAGGAGAGGGATGGCCTGGCTCCGTAAAAGGGAATTACAAGATAGGAGAGAGCAAGGCGTGCAGCTGGACGGACACCGTGCAGCTGGACGGACACCGTGCAGCCACGGCGGACGCTGCTGCTCCTCGGCTTCGTGTCGTCCCCCTGTGCAGCAGGGGTTTGGGGTCACCGGTGCAGGGGGGACCGCAGACCCTCGGCTTTTCCTTGCACGACCCGTGCGCTGGGATTCGTTCTTCTGCCCTGCAAGGCTTTTGCTCTTTCTTGCAAAAGTTTTGCTGAGAAGTTTCTGCCGCAGCCCGGGCTCTGCTTGCGCCTGCAAACCAACCCGTGGCACGCGTCTTGCTTGCGCGGGCAAAGGTGCACGTGCAATAAGGTATTTGCAGACCCGTACGTCTCCAGGTGGATTTTTACTCCCTTGCCGGCCGAGCACAGCCCTGAGTTAGGGCTCTGCGTCGCTCGCCGCCGTAGCCGGGGGATGTGCCGTGGGGGATTCGTGGGTTTATCCAGA
The DNA here is from genome assembly GCF_035582795.1 of Mycteria americana. NCBI lineage: Eukaryota > Metazoa > Chordata > Aves > Ciconiiformes > Ciconiidae > Mycteria > Mycteria americana. The sequence goes on from NC_134383.1 coordinate 5,436,999, forward strand.
TTGCGCCCTAAAAAGCAGGGAAGCACCTCTTTGGGGGCAGGGGAAGGAGAGCTTTGCTTTAATGCCCCAGGGACCCGGCGGAGGAGCTGGGAATTGCATTTCACAGCCGACTTCCACAGGGCGCCTTACTCGGAGCTCTCCTTTCCTTTGTGCACGCTCAGGATCTGAACCCAAAAACATTTAAAGCGCTTGCAGTGATTTTTTTTTCAGTGAATATTTCAGGGATGTATTTAGAGAGCAAATGTGCAAACAGCATAGGCAAAGGCCAGGAGCATCCGTGCCAGCAGATGCTCACGGGTATGCATTTGCTTGTCCGTAAGGCAAAAAATGCACCGTATGTGTTTAAGGGAAAGATGCTGGGGAAGGAGGGGGAGCGTGGATGCTGCCAGCTCCAGGGGAGGAGAGGGAGCCGTGCCGGGGGCCGCGGCGCTCGCAGGAGCTGCCGACCCTCGCCGAGCGGGGCCGTTTAGTCTGACGAGCATGGGGCGTTTTCCACGGCGTTAATACACAGAGCCGAAAATTAGATATATGGGGTGAATCGGGTGGCCTCAATCAGCAACGTGGAAATGATGCTCCTGGGCCGTGGTTTTTGGGCTCCCAGTGGTGCGTCGCATCCCCTGAGTGCTCGGCGTCGGGAGGATCCCCGATTCCCACGGGGATGGTCTGTGTGCTGTGCCGAAATCGTGCCAAGCCGGGCTGGAAATTGCGATTCCTGGAGTGCCACCGTGGGGCTTTTCGGTGCCTGGTCCCCAGGTAGCTCGTGCCTGGGCACCGCAGCGGCACGGAGCCCTGCCCGTCTGCCTGCCCCGAGCCCGCCGTGGTCCCTGCAAGTGCTTCCCTTCGGTAGGCGAATGTTTTCTGCCTGGCAGATTTTTAGGATCTCTGGATGTTTGACTGCTGAAGTTTCAAAAGTGTTTTATTACGTTACATTTTAAACTAATAAATGAGGTCTGTTTTGAAAGCAGAAAGTCATTGTACAGTAAGCAAAACTGGAATTTCTTTTTTTTTTTTTAATTGAAAACAATGCTGAAATGGATGGTTTGGCAAAGAAAAAGCTCAGATTGATTTGCTTTTCAATTTCACTTGTGCCATTTGGTCTGGTAACACCTTGTCCTGGTGCTTCGAGTCACTCCTGAGCCCCCGGGGCTCCTCTCTCGTGCTGTTGCGTATCCAAAGTGAGCTCGGAAATGGGCAGAGCCGGGGTTTGGAGGTTTTCTGGACCTGACGCAGATGATGCTGACTGCATCCCCAGCCAGCAACAGGACCCAGGCGCCCGGCTTCCCGCGGCCCCCCCGGCCCCGCTCCCCTCTGGCTCCCACGTTCCCGCCGGGGCCGAACCCGAGCCAAAACGCGTGCCGGGTGGGGATGGCGGGGAACTGCAGCGGGGCGGCTTTGACAAGCAGATCCCACTGTCATCCTCGCCTCCCCGCAACCATTTGTTGCTGGCGGCGGCTGCGGGGGGCCGGCAGCGCCCGTGCCCACCCTGTCGCAGAAGGCTGGAGCCGGCATTTGAATAATGAATTCTGTTTAAGACTGAAAGCTCGGAGATCCATCTGTAACAAGACTCGAAATAATTACAGCTGATGATTGCCTGGTACCTCAGCCAGAAAAAACAGAACAGATTTTGGCCGCCAGCAATTACAAGCAGCACCCGCTCGAGCACAGGGAGAACTTTCTGAAGGAATTCATGAATACATTTGCGTGGATCGGGAGCGATGGGGATGGCGGTTTGGGGTGTGGGACGGCAAGGAGGGGGTGTCTGCGTTGATGTGGCTCCCGGACCCCTTTTCTGGGGGGGTGGTGGCACAGGCGTCCCCTCGAGGTGTGCGTGCCAGCCCCTGCCCGTCTGCAGCATCGTTTGGGGCTGGGAGGAGCAGGGCATCCATAGCTGGACCGGTGCTTGCGTGGGGCTGCTACAATACACCGGCATGAGAATTGGTGGGCAAGTGGGGAAGTAGGAGGAAAACGGGGAAAAGAGTGTTATTTTCTCGTCTCCTCATAATATTGCAGCTATTTTGTTTCTATCTCTTGGGACCAAGCACTGGGGGTGTTTGGACAGACCAAGACCTTGGTCTACAGACCAAGCATTGGGGGTGTTTGGACAGACCAAGACCTTGGTCGACAGACCAAGCACCGGTGGTGTTTGGACAGACCAAGACCTTGGTCGACAGACCAAGCACCGGTGGTGTTTGGACAGACCAAGACCTTGGTCGACAGACCAAGCACCGGTGGTGTTTGGACAGACCAAGACCTTGGTCTACAGACCAAGCATTGGGGGTGTTTGGACAGACCAAGACCTTGGTCTACAGACCAAGCACTGGGGGTGTTTGGACAGACCAAGACCTTGGTCTACAGACCAAGCACCGGTGGTGTTTGGACAGACCAAGACCTTGGTCTACAGACCAAGCACTGGGGGTGTTTGGACAGACCAAGACCTTGGTCTACAGACCAAGCACTGGGGGTGTTTGGACAGACCAAGACCTTGGTCTACAGACCAAGCACCGGTGGTGTTTGGACGCAGGCCGGTTCACTCTGCCTTCCCTATATTTTTCCCTGAACTGTGGTCGAGATGAGGCCGTTCCCAGGAGCAGTGGGGTACGCAGAGGCGGCGAGGGGGGGTGTGATGAGTTTCGGACCTGACTCTGCCAACCGTTTGCCCTCTTCTCCTTTGGTTTTGTCTTGCGGCTCCGTGGGCAAGGGCTGAGCGGAGGAGGAGGGCTTCTCCACCCCGCGCAGCGGCGATGCCCTTGGGTGGCTGCCGAAAACATGCGTGCTGTCCCCAGCAGCCCTGCGCCTCTCCCAGGCTCCGATTTGCCTTCCGTATAATGGGGATAATTTATCAAGTAGTGAATAATATGCTTTCCTTCTTCCATGTCTCTTCCACGTATCATTTCAACTGGCTGAAAATTGTCAAATTAGACTATTTTCCTTGACTGTTCCATTTAGGAGCGGGGGGAACCGAAGGCTTTGATAATTGCGCTCCGTGCTCCGCCGATGTTTTGTAAAATAAGCAGCGAGTAAAAATGTTATTGCCTGAGCTTTGAGGAATGCCCTCGTTGGTAAAGCGTAGGCTTTCTCTCCTGAGGTTAGATGCTGATGATTTTTAGAAGTCTGTTTTCTTTGCCCCCTAGAGCATGGCTGCCCGAGCCTGGCTGAGGCTGACACGGGGAAACCTTGGCCGCCGGCTTTGCGAATCGCTCGGGGACTGTAAGTACATTGCGCTATCGCTTTTTCCCATCCGCCAAAATTGCATGTGCTTTGAATTGTCCTAGCGTAATGCGTCTATATTCATCATTGCTCCCTTATCTTGTTCGGCTCCAATCTACAAGGATCTGCTTAGTTCTCCCCTGCACCTTAAATTCTCTTTTATCTCAACTGGTGTCACCGCCGAGCCTGCAGACAGCTGGAGCATCTTTCCTCCTGCGGCTGGAAAATGTGCCCGGGGACTCCCTGCTCTCTCCCCGTCCCCTGGCTTTTTGCACGGGACGCGGGACTCGCGCGGCCCGGCTGGACTAGCCGAGGATGGGCGTTAAGGAGGATGCGATGGTCTGTCGTGAGCGAGTGCCTCCGCTCTGCAGCCGTCCTCACGGCTGTGCGTGTTCCTGGTGGGAATCCCGGGCTCTGGGGGTGGTGAGGGGAGAGCCTCGTGTGGAAGGAAATCACGCGATGGGGCACATGGGTGCGTTGGGAAGCTGTTTCCTTCCTTCTCCCCCCAAAAAAACCCCAGGATATGAGGTTTGCATCCCTTGCGCAGTGGGAATCGGTGCAGCACTGCATCTCGGGGGAGGAAAAACGCGGGACTTTGTTGTGGGGAGCGTACAGGGGTCGCACGGGGGAGTTTCTAGATGACAAGCAGCTTTTTAATCGTAACTGGCGTAGAAGTTTCTCTGGTTTGTGTTTGAACGGGAAGCTGGGCAGTTTCGGTGACGCAAGCCGAAGTATAAACTCGTTTTTTTTCTTGAAACTGCGGCCAGTTTTTGAAAATCAAGCACATCTTTTTGATTGCTTACTGTCTCCAGAACAAAACAGGGGGGGTGGGAAGGAGGGCTGGTTCCTGAGAAAATCTGGTAGCGTTGAGCCGTTCGCCCCAACGAGCCACCATCGGGCCCGGAGCTGCTCGGGGGGGCTGGGGTGGCGAGTGGCATTTCTGCCCTCCTTGCTGGGCGCTGACGTTTGGCGGGACCCCCCTCCATTCACTGACCCCCCCGTTTCTGGCTACGAGTCCCCCTGAGAGGAGAAAAGACAAAGAGCTCGACCTGATGCATCCCTGGGTATTTCCAGATCTGGGAGAGAAAGCGTGCAGCCGGGTCCTGGGGTGCTTTTCCTCGGGGAATCTCTTGCGCTTGTGCTTTCCACCCAAGCTAAGGTGAATGCAAAACCAGAAAGCGCTTTATTTTATGCCAAAGCAGCCTGCCAGCCCTGAGTAGAGATGCAGGGAGGTTTTGCTGGTCCTTCCTTATGTTTTGAGCTGATCTTATATTGCCGATGGCTTTGCAGGTCCTTTATTTCTGTTGGCGTTAAGATGGGAGGTATTAAGATGTTGATATTAAGATGGGAGGTATTAAGATGTTGATATTAAGATGGAAGGTATTAAGATGTTGATATTAAGATGGGAGGATTTCTCCTTCAGTCATCCAAGTTATATTTCCTCTCTTTCTATCTTAATCACTGGGGCTGGTTAAATAAAACGGGACTGCAAAGTGACTAGCGACTCTGGGTGCGCGGTTTGAATTATACCGAAAATAGCCAATTCTGTCTCTCTGCACCATCCTGTTTTGGGATGAAAAGCGAGGCGCCGAGTCTGCCGTCCTGAACCGATGCGCTTCCCTCGGCCTCTCCTAGAAATCTCCATTTAAACCCCGCTCTTTCCCAGAATATAGGAGCTGCTTGGGCAATATAGGCTGCGCAGCATCGCTTACCGGGGACCCGAATAAAGGGAACAGCTGGTTAATCAGTTCAAGTGGCTGGGAACCAGTTTACCGTGTATTAAGTATTCTTTGATTCTATTTAATTGGGACATTGCAGAGACCCTGATGTCCAGTAATAAGGACAGTGGGAAGCTGATCAGACAGCTCGTTAACACTCAATTAATGTCGCTCTGTACAGCACAGCAGTAACTTTTAAAAAATGTATGCGCGCAGCCGAGGTGGAATGAAATTGCGACGGCAATTTCCAGAGCGCCTGATCCGAGGTTGCCGCGCGGCGCGGTGCTACCTCGGTGCGTGTGTGCGATTGAAGTGGAATTAAAAGTTGAAGTGCAATTTTTTTTTTTTTTTTTTTAGGTGAATGCAGTCACTTTACAGAGTACAGAATTAGTTCATTTTTAATTTATAGGCGCACTTAAAGCGCACTAAGAATAAAATTCATAAATCTTTAGCTAACTGACCGTGATTCTTCTGAAAACTCTTGTTCCTCCTGATGCGGGCATTGTGGGCACCCGGTGTGCCTGGAATAATGATAATAGCCGGCTATTCCCCTTCGCCCTCTTCCTTGTCAATCCTACGCAGGCTTTATTAATCTTACCTAGCTGTGCCCTCGCGATGCCTGCGTGCTCGCTTTGCGCCCGCAGCCGTAGAAAGGCTCAGCCGCAGGTTTAAATGCTGGGTTTTGGCTGGGCGACCTGAGCCGCGGGGGTGAATTTCTGCCCCTGTTACGTGTTCAGATGCAGACGCGGAGCGCGGGACGCCGGAAGCCATCCTTCCTCTAGCTCGGGGCGACTGTCACCTCTGCTTGGCGTGCGCAGAGGGGCAGAGGGACGTGTCCCCGGACGTGTCCCAGGACCGAGAGCGGTGGCCGTGGCCGTACCGGGAGCCCCGGAAAGGAGTTGCATGGAGAAGCGTTAACTGGCAAAGGAGGGAGGGAGCAGGGCTCGTGCGTACTCCTCCGGCTCTCAGAAGAGGTGACTTGGTCTGTAATAGCTCTGGAGGGTTTTTCCTGGGTGGAGGAAAGTCTCAGCTGGCCGGCTTTGGCTTTCCTCTCTCCCGGTCGCTTTCCCATCATTTTCCCCCTGGGCAGACCGCGTCCACGCTTGGCATAGCACGGCTGGAGGGGTAATTGCCATCTCCGCGTTTCCCTAATGAGCTCTGGGTCTGCTAACGAGCCTATTGCTCCTTGGCAAAGCGGGTCCAATAGAGAACCTCTGCTCCGAAGGGGACAAAGCTTTGATCAGGGGATGCTGCTTGTCCCCTGCGTAGTTGGAGGGTGACGATTCCCCGTCAGCCACTTTGCAACTCAGCTCCCTCCAACCATTCATCGCTGTCAGCCGCGGATTTGTTCAAGGGCCTGATTCCCCCTCCTTCTTTCTTTTCTTTTCTTTCTTTCCTTTTTTTTTTTTTTTTATTACATCTGCACACTCAGTCATGCAAAAAATGACACGATTTCAGAGATTCAGCTGACTCCGGTCTCGGATCGCGAGGGCTGCTTAGTACTGCCATCACCATTCAATTAGCCCCAGCACACAAAAGAGATGTGCCGGAATAATACGGCCTTTAGATGAAAAGCCGCTCTGTCCCGTGAGGAGCACCGGCGCTTTCCCAGCTGCGCAGCACGTGCTGCTCCCCGACGCTCATCCTCTGCCCGGATCCGTTGGGACAGCGATGGGGACCAGGTCCAGGAGGTTGGGTCCAGTTTGAGCGTGGCAAGAGACGGGAGAGGCGGGGATGTCGGTGTTTGACGCTGCCGGCTCCTGACCGGGCGCTTCGGTGTTGCTCAGCAGAATAGCCGGTTACGTGCGTTCTGCAAAACCCAGGGCGGATGCGGGGCGAGCCCAGCTGTTTTGAGCATCTTCATCCTCCCGGAGGACAAATCGGCCTCCCCGCGGCGGCGGTGCCGGGGCTGGAGAAGCCCTGGCGTTCGCTGCTGCATCCTCAGCTCTTTTATATGTCCTGGAGGATGCTGAGGCGTGGGGAGGGCCACGAGCCCCGTCGCAGACTCGCCCGTAGCCGTGTCGTCGTCCTGCCTTTGCGGCATTTGCAGGTGGGCTGCTCGAGACGGGGGTGAGATTAAAACACATGGCTGGAGCCAGCGTGGGGAGGCGGCGTGAGATCTTCCTTGCAGTTTATAGACTAGAAAAACCCGCCTTTCCAACACGTTCTCCCCTTCGCCGCCGAAAGCCTCGATTGTGTTGTTAAAACGTGGTTTGCGGGAGAGGCAGGTGCCCGCTGCTGAGCACACGTGCCGGTGCCGGGACCGAAGCAGGACCAGCCCCTCGCTGGAAGCAGCTCCTGGCCGTCCCTTCCCCGGGCAGCTGCAACACCGTGGCAGCTTTGCCATTCGTGATCGGAACCCCCGTATTTTTAGGATGGCGATGACTGAAAGTAAATCTGTTGCTTTGAAAAGAGGGGCAGAGGGCGAAAGAAAAAGTTATTTCTTTCCTTCCACCTCTGCCCTCGAGTAGGAGCAGATAAAAAGCCAAAGGCAGGTCCCTGCCCTGCCAGGAGATCAGACTCCACTCCGGCTTTGCCTAGGAGCTGTGTGGATAAAATATTAAGCACCGGGGCTGGAGCAGCGTGGGTACAGCAGGCATAATCAGATGAGTAGTTAAAGGTCTGGCATCCTTCGGGGACACGTGTGATTGATCAGCCCTTGCAAAAATAAATAACCCGGCCCTTTAGATCTATGTAGCAATTTTAAATTTTTAATAAATCTGTATGTATGGTGAAGGATAAGTCGTCACCCCGCACTCTGTGCCTGTGATTCTCTGGGTGAATTTATCATGCTCTCCCTTTTGCAGGACTTCAGATCCTGCTGATAGGCAGTTTAAAATTCCCGTCCCATCTTTACCTTGCTGAGGTGTGACGGGGAGCTGGCCTGGGTATCGGCCTCGCTGGGGATGCTCCGACTCTGAACGGGAAGAGGGGGGAGCCCGGAACGCGGTGCCTCTGGGTTTGCCGGCCCGTGATGATGGCCCCAGGTTTGCAGAAGGAGGAGGGAGAAGACCTGAAATGCAGCAGGGGGTACAAAATCCTCCAAACCACCTCCCGAGGGGCAGCGTGTGGGGCAGCTGCCGGCGTGGTGGCAGCGGAGATAACGCTGCAGCCTTCCGGGCACGGGGGAACGATGGCACTAGGCGAACGGCATTTGCAAACTAATTACGGCAGGGTCTATCAGCACCGGCCCTGCCAGCGCTTCCCCTGCCCAGCCCCGTGCTGGTGGGGGACCGGGTGAAAAGCACGGCAGCATCCTCGATTTGCTGCCTGGGCTGCTCTGCCTGCAACACGGAGCGTGGTTTGGGGCCGGGAAGCAGGCAGGCAGGCAGGGCTGACTCCGCGGAGCCAAGCGTTGCTAAAGAGGGCTGCAGATGGCAGGGCTGGCTCCTGCCCCGCTCCGACGGGGAGCAGATGGCCGCTGCCGCCGCGCGCGCGGGCCGGGCAGGCGAATGCCCCCGGCTTTGCCCGGCGCTTGGGCTCTCTCCACCCGCCCGCCTGCTCGGGGTCGAGGCACGAGGGGCCGACGCGGCTCAGCGGAGCTCATCGGTTCCCGCTGGAGAGAGCAGCCTGGGACCCGGGCAAAGGGTTTGCTCCTCTGCGAGCGTGGAGGCGGAGGCAAGAAGGATCCAGGTGCAGCTAAGTTGCACGTCTGGGAAGCAGAGGAAGGCGAAATGTGCCTTTCCTGTGGCTTGCTGTAGGGCTCCCGGGAGGTGGCGTGGGGCAGCAGGGCTCCCCTCGCATTGCCAAAGCTTTGCAAAAGGCTTGTGGCACTTTTGTGGCGCGCGGCTGTACAGTTGCATCCCGCTCTGCCCCACGTGAACGTGACTGCGGAGTCAAAGCTCACCGGCAACGCTGCTGCCGTCCCACCCCTGAGCACGCAGAGGGTCTGTCGTCCTGCGTAGGCTTTCCTAGCCGAGGTTATAGCAGCCCTTCCTAGGGCAGCGGATGAGGTTTCCCAGGTTCTGCCGCTCTCTGCCCAGGTCTGGCAGCGTGCAACCGGGGCAACGTATGCGCTGCGATGCCAGGGCTCTCATCTTTGCAACTCGAAGCCCGGCCGGCCCCTATTGCTGGGACGTGCGTGGTCTCCCTGGGAAGAGACGCTGTCAAAGAGCGTGTCCCGGCGTGGCGATACGAACTCCGTGCTTAACGGGAAGGCAAATCTGAGCTCAGAAAGGTTTTGGGGTTTATTTTCACCATTGCTGTGGGAAAGCCTGTAAAATCTCCAGAGCCATGGTAACGTGGATGTTGTCATCTCCCTGCGCTTGGCAGCGCTGACATGTCTGCATGTGTCATCTGCGCAGGGCCCGCGCTCCTGCTGGAAGCTCTTGGTGGTTGCAATTAGCTTGTACTTAAGCCCAGACAGTTACTACTGATTTTTTTTTTTTTTCTTCATATGGTGTGTATAACACAGCTATCAGTATTTTTAAAACTCGAGCTGGCAACAAATTCCTGTGGTGGTGGGAGTCTCTGGAGTAGATCTGTGCCCGGTGCCTCGCCGATGCTCTCAGCTGGCTGAGGCTCGCAGCAGAGGCTCGCAGTGGCTGCAGATGCTCCGCGCAGGCAAGGAGAAGGCAGGAGGAGGTACCTGAGGTTGGCTGGATGTGAGCTGGGGGGAAACCTTCTCCCGGTGCCCTTACAGTGTGCCTGTCGCTGCGCTCTGGGTAGCGGTGATGGATTTGGGAATTGCGGGTGGGAGCAGCAGCAGCTGCCCTCCCTCGAGGGCAGCGAGCGAGCTGTGATCGCGAGCTCCCCGGGACTGGCTGTCCTCCAGAGCAGATGTGCCTCGGCAGCGGCGCGGTGACTCGCGGGGTGAGCGGCGGCGGTAGGACGAGAGGAAACGCTTAGCTGGGCTCCACGGTCACGGCAGTGATTTTGACATCATCTTCCCGCTCCTGCGACTGGTGACATCGTCCCCAGAGAGAAACTGCTGCTTTTTCTTCCGTTGCGTGAAGGAGCCTGATAGCTCCGGGGGGAGGTAGCGGTGATGCTGGGAGGTATGGCCTGGCCACCGGTCGCCATCGGCAGCCCCGAATTTCCCCCTGCTCATGCACGAGAGCTCGCCTTGTCCTGCTCCCTCTCCAGCCGGCGCCGATGGGCAGGCAGGGAGAGACCTCAGCTTTGCAGAAGATCCGTCCTTCTGCCGTGGCACGGACAGCGCGTGGCTGAAACGTGGCTCTCGCCAACAGCGGATAGAGCCCATCGCTGTTTGCAGAGGCCCAGCGAGCAACCCTGGGGACAGGGGACAGCGTGCACGTTGTGGTGACAGGCAGAGGGAGCCCCAGGCTAGAAAGCAAAGGAAGTGAGCAGGGAAAGGTGTCCAAGCCATCCAGGAGACGTGCGGGAGCAGAGGGGCCGTGCACAGCCCCGGTGCGGCGGTGGGAGCCGATGCTTCGGGTGGTGCCAGCCTGGCAGAGCTGTGACACCCATCCCTCTTCAAACGTGGCTGCTCGGCTCTTCGGGAAAACTTATTAAAAGCAAACATCTCCGGCCCCTGCGGTAATTGAGAGCTATCACTGGAGCTGCAGGATGCTCTTTAAAGCCTGATGGGGTTGGAGAGAGGGTAAAAGAGAGCGGGGATGAAGGCCAGCCAGCAAGGATAAAATAGCATTAAATAGCGAGCAGGTTTGCCTTGGGCATCCTGGCAGGCACACAGCCTCCAGGTCCTCCATGGTGGGAGGATGCTGACACCCAGTTGTCATCTACTTTTGTTTCCTGATGGCATCTCGAACCTTTCGGAGGCCGGGAAAGCTGGCCAGCCCTGCTAGCAGCGCCGGTGAGGGCGGCTGCGTGCGCTTTGGGTGCGTTAGGTCGTGTACGGTTGGGTTTTTAACCTTGCATCTGAGGCAAGCTCTGGTAATGTTCTCTGTTCCCCCTCTGCTACAGCCAAAGGAGGTGTGACCCCCCCAGGAGCCAGGGGACTTGCCCTGGACTGAGTTTGGCCCTGTGTGCATTGCAAACCTTCCCACTGGTTTTTAAATACTCTGATCAGCAGAGCCCTGATTTGGCAGCCAGATTCCTTGCTCAGGTTGAAATGAGGGGTTGCATCCCCCCTGTGCTCTGTTTGTTGTCTCAGTTTCTCTGATCACCAGCAAAGATGGTTTTTTAGACATCCTGTTTCTTGCAGATAATATTCCTTCTTGAGCGGTCCTGCTTGGGCTTAAATAGGCGAGGTGTTGGGGGGGGGGGCAGAGTTTGCTGAGCTGCTCTGTGATAAAGGTGGGGGGGGCCCAAAATGCTGCTCCTGAGAGCAAAAGGGGCTTCACGAGGACAGCGTGTGGAGGTGAGGAGGTGGAGATGCTTGGAGGTGAGGAGGTGGAGATGCTTGGAGGTGAGGAGGTGGAGATGCTTGGAGGTGAGGAGGTGGAGATGCTTGGAGGTGAGGAGGTGGAGATGCTTGGAGGTGAGGAGGTGGAGATGCTTGGAGGTGAGGAGGTGGAGATGCTTGGAGGTGAGGAGGTGGAGATGCTTGGAGGTGAGGAGGTGGAGATGCTTGGAGGTGAGGAGGTGGAGATGCTTGGAGGTGAGGAGGTGGAGATGCTTGGAGGTGAGGAGGTGGAGATGCTTGGAGGTGAGGAGGTGGAGATGCTTGGAGGTGAGGAGGTGGAGATGCTTGGAGGTGAGGAGGTGGAGATGCTTGGAGGTGAGGAGGTGGAGATGCTTGGAGGTGGAGGTGGAGATGCTTGGAGGTGGAGATGCTTCTTGGAGATGATGACTTGGGGAAAGCAACAGAGAGGAAGGCAGCGTGCGGTGGAGTGAGGTGGTGACAGCAGCCCAGCCCCGTGCAGAAGGCGAGTGATTCCCAAGCAAACCCAGCGTGGTTTTCTCCCAGCTCTTTCCGATGGCACTGTGCTTTTGGGCAGGTTTTTGCTCTGCTGCAGCCCCTGGAAGCTGCTGCCCGACTCCTCTCATCTCATCCCTGTATGGCTGAAATCATGGTGTGAGTGGCATCAGATGCTCTCTCTGCTCCTCTTTGCATCCTTCCTCTCGTGACTGTATGTAAAAGCTGCTTTCATCTCCTGGCTCTTTTAGCATTCTCCCTCCCATTCTTTTTTATTTTTTTCTTTTTTCCATAAGAAGCAAAATTTTTGGAAATGAAGAGAGAGAGAGAAAAAGAAAGCCCAGATGCAAGTTTTTTGCTCATGAAAGGGAAAGCATGGAATACAACAAATTAAATAGCCACCCGGTGAGAAAAAAGGGATTGGAGTGAAAAATGGGGAGGGGAGGATAAATCCCAGATGAAAAAGGCAGGCTGGCGCAGGAAGATGCCAGACAGGTCTGGGAATAGAGGCATAGCATGGTGGTAAAATAATTGTGCCCCTTCAGATGAAGTCCACCACTTGCTTTCTGCCTCGCTAACCCAAGCCTGCCATCCTCTGTTAGCTCCCACAATATTTTACCTGCCAGCTCGGGCTCTGTTTCACCGGCGATGGAGAGGACTAGATTAATTAGGAGAGATTTCTTTTACATGGCCAGCCTGGCTCTGCGGGGGGAAGGCTGGGAACTATTAAAAGGGATGAAGATGTACTGCAGCAGCTGCCATCTCTCTGGCTGGTAATGTGCTCGCTCACCTAGCTGAAAATTCATCTCCTTTTGCCCTCTGCCAGTAATTCCCAGCAAATAAAAGCAAAGCAAGCTCCGAGGCCAGGGCACGGTGCGCGGCGGGGCTGGGGTGAGAGCCGGGAGAGCAGGCGTATAGGAGGAAACGGGAGCAGGATTATGTCTGGATGAAGCTTGGGACCTTGCAGCCTGCGTGTTCCTCTTGTTTATTATAGCATGGGCCATGGGAGTGGGGCTGTGGGTTTCCCCACGTCCAGGACGGACCCGGCCGTCCAGGGCGGGTGGTGGGAGCATCGCTCCCCCGTTCCTCGGCTCATTAAATGGCCCAGGCTTGCCTTCAAGTGACACAGGTAATGAATCCTCCGCAGGGTGCCTGCTGGCTTTAATAAGCTGGAATGAACTGCGGAAGAGAATTAACCTGGCAGGATTAGCTCGCTCTGCGGCGGGATGCTTGGGATATCTTCTCCCGGGCTGTGCTGGGAATCTTAACACCTCTCCTGCCCGCACCCAGCCCCTGGCTGCTCTTCGTAAAGCACCCAGCAGCTTAAAACCCCCCGTTTTTAAGGCGGGGGGAGCAGGCAGGGAGGCAGCACCATTGCTTGCGTGCTGCAAGATGCCCTCCTGCCTGTTTTACCCCAAGCGTGGGGAGGGGAGCGATCCCAGCGGGCTGAGTTTGGCAGCCGCCAGATGCGCAGCATCCCAGCTGGGCTGGCTTCCTTCCCGTGCCTGTTGCCACCAGCCTCCCTCCTCCGGCGGAGAGGAGCAGGTAGGATTTAAGAAGCTCTGTGTGCGTGTTTGGGAGGCGTTTCAGGCAGTGCATAGGACTGGTTTTGGCTGGGGCTGCTGAAGCCTAGTATCTCAGCGCTTGTATGCGGAGTCAGAGAGCCTCGCACCTGAAAACCCTGCAATTACGGTGCATTCGGTTGGGTCTTTTGGCTTTTTATTTTCAGTAAATGGCTTTGTAATGCAGCCCCCCTGCAGGGCACGCTCCGTGGGGCAGGCAACGTGCATCATGTCCTAAAAGCTGGTCAGATGTTCTGCTGGCTGCGTGCGGGCGGTTCGGGGGCTGCAGCCGTGCCGGAGCTCCCGGCACCACGTCAGGGCCCTCGCCCCTGATGCCCGGGCTGCCAGGGGGTCTGGGCAAGGGGGCATCACGTCCTCCCTTCGATTAACACGGATCGCACGGTGCGTTTGGGGAGCACATGCGGTGAGGAGCTTTCCTTGCTATGACGAGTCCCCCTGCTCCGTGTCATCCTCCCTCCACGTTGCAAGTCCCGGGGAAAAGCTCGTCCTGGCAGCTGGGCGAGCCGCTGTGGGTGCCCGGTTGCGTGAGTGATCCCTCGGGACCCCAGGAGCTCCGGGCAAGAGCCCAGTTGATGCAACCCATCCGCCCGGCAGCTACGGGAAGGGCTAATTGAATTGCACGCCTGGCTCCTCCGTGGGCAGAGGGATGCGGGGAGGGTGGCGAGGGACGGCGTCGCTGCCTGCCAGCCCCGGCAAAGCGAGCAGCTGCGGGAGCCCTGCTTTTTGCCAGGCTGCTTCCAGCCGGGCTGCGTGCACCGGGAGCCGGCACGCTCCTCCGTGGGCATGGTGCACGCATACTAATGTGCTCTTCCTGCGGTAGAGGAGCCTTTCCCTGACGGATCCTTTAAGAACGGACGTGGGTTTTGAGAAACCCTGGATGGCACTGCTTGTAATTGTAATGTAATCGGTGTAATTGAGAGCCCAGGGGCGGATTTGCATGTTCTTAACGTTATATCAAGGCTTGTGGGGTTATCCCCCACCTTCCCCAGCCTGCAGTTGTGGGGGGTTTAGCGATGCTGCTGTTGGCTGGGGTTGGGTCCTTCTTCCCGCCCGTCAATGGGGAGCAGAGGAGATGAGGGGGACGAGGTTTGCAGGCCTGGAGCAAACGGCTTCTTGTGGCACCGCAGCCCGGGTTTGAGGGCCACCAGAGCCATCCATAATTGATAACACCCAGGCTGTAATGAGCTCCCAGTCCGGGCTAGGAAATCATTTGCAAGCTGATCTGGATTTCCATGGAACGGGCTTGTTCTCTGAAGGGTTTTGAGGCTTTTGGCTAATACTCATTCAGAGCGTGAGGGGGTAAGGCAGAAGGTAGTGTTTATACCTCTGGGTGGATGGCGGGGATGAGTTTTAGCAAGTGGAGAGCGGACACCACGTGCTAGGGTATCTCCTCCCCAAGATGCCGAAGCGGGGACTGAGCTCCCGTCCCTCGGCACGGGCACGAGGCCGGTGGCAGCCGCCAGCTCCGGCGCTGGGGCTGCTGGTGGCTTGCAGAAACAAAGCTCGAGCGTGAAGCTGGAAGCGGAGAGAGCCCGAATAGCCCCAAGGGTTTTGAAGGGGATGATTTACGGTGAGAGGAGAGGGCTTTCCACCACTCCGAGTGCTGGTGTTAAGATTTTTCCTAGGAAAAAACCTGGGTGAAGTGCACGGTTAGTGGTGCGATACAGAAACACGAGGGTACAGCCCAGATTGCACGTGAGGTCGGGCAGCGTGGCTGTGCCTGGCCCCCTTTAGCCTTAAAACCTGGCGACCGCCCGTGGCGGGTACGGTCTGTGATGAGAAAGCAGCCAGGGAGAGTTTTATTCCGATACGGGATTTTGGGGAGTTGCAGGAAGGCGTCTGCTTTTCTCTTTCAGCCCAGTCTGTGGAAGAAGAAAAACAATCAAAGAAAACCGGGGAGGGTGATGCTCTTAAATCCGCTGGGGCTTTGGGAGGATATTGTTTGTGCTTCTTGAATAATGGCTTTTGATATGTAATAATATATTGTGCAGTTTGATGGCCAATATTACATTTATTTTAAATGATATAATCAGCCCTCGGCGTCTCAGTTGATTTAGTCAATTAAGTTTTTAACCTCATGTCTTCAATCTCATCTGTGAGTAATTTAAATGTGGTGATTTTAATGAAAGTACATCTACCTGTTCATTTATCCAGACATATCATTGCCCTTTGGATCTCTGGTGGTAGGGACCGGAGATGCTTTTTCTCCTCTGCATGGAAATGTTTACCAGGGGTGAGGAGACAGTAAATTGATTGGCATTAGGGAGTTGTTGTTTTTTGGGTTTTTTTTTTTGTTGTTGTTTTGTTTTTCCCAGAGCAATCCAAATATAACAGATGCAGCCATTTCCAAAGCCAAGTGACATGTACATTAAGGCTTTCAGAAAGGACAGCGGGCTTGCCTCTAATTCAGGGGTTGCGTTTAACCCCAAGAGGAGATGGCAGTAATTAACCATCCAAAGCTGATACACGCACAGCAGCCTTCAGACGCTGGCCCAAATGCCGCCGTTTGCCACGCGAATTATGGCAGCTTGCCGGGAGCGGGCACTGCCTGGGCTGAGATTCATCCCGAAACCCCTTCACGTTGTCGCCTGGTTTGGGAAACTCATAGGAGCGAGGTCCCGGGGAAGGCAGCGCTGGGGGTCCCCTTCCCGGCGGGATTGGGGTTCAGGGTGTTCCCCGGGGAGACGTTGGGCTGCTGCAGCCCCTCTCGTCACCGTCCCAGCGCTCCTCACTTTTGCCTCGCGCTAAATTCAAAACCCTAAACCGAAGCCGATGTTTTCTAGCCTTCGCCGGCGTTGCTAAGAGAAATCAAGATAAATGGCCCGGTGCTCCTCGGCGGCTGGCTTCGCGGGCTCCCGGCCACGCTCGCTCCTCCCGATGGCATTTTTTTGGCCGGGCTCTGCAGCCCTGGCGCAGCCCCCCGGCACGGGGTGGGTTGCGGGGGTCCCATTGCGGGCACCCGCCTGGTGCCCTGGGAGAGCTGGTCCGAGGGGGATGTCTGCGGTAAAGTTGTTTGAAACCAATCTCGGAAATGTTGGTATTGGCTTTTTGTTCCCGTCTCATAGGCTGACGTTGCTAAAATACGTTGTACTCTAGTTTTTGAAGCGAAAATACTCCGAAGGGCATTATATGTGGTTTTCTCGCAGAAGGCAACCTGCCTCCCCCTGAAAATACTTGTTTTGAAATTTTCAGTGGGAAACGCAAACGGTTTTTGATAAAAGCATTTCTATTCATGAGCAGTAGCTCATAGAGATTTGCAAGAAATAAATAGGTTTTGGCAGCATAAAAGTCTCTGTCAAACAAGGGGATGGGGAAGGTTTGAAACTTGCTTTGGTATAGCTTGCCCATGGAATTTCAGCAAAAATTCACCAACAAAAGTGTCAGGGGATGTTTTCTCGTCAGTCCCAGTCCCAGATCTCCTGATGCCGGTGAGAGCCACAACAGTCCGACGTTAATTATCTTCTCCTTGGCTGCGCAGTGCCTCGCTCCTTGGGGATTTACCTCCGTCTCGCCCTGGGACATGTTTGCGGCTTGCTGGGTGGGTTGGAGAGCTGGCCTCGAGCTCCCTCCAGATTATTAGCAGGTGAAGGTTGCTGCGCCGTGTCTCATTGGAAAGTCGATTTCTCCCAGACTTTCGATAAACGCGTCGCCTTATTAGCGCAGGTTCTTAACGAACTCCGTGCACATCGTAAACCAGAGAAGCGCAGGGACGCTGCCCGTGTTTGTCTGAAGCCGGTTCTGTTTGCAACAGCGAGGTGGTTATCGCGCAGTCCCGTTGCTAATGCTCCATCTCCTCTTGACCGGGGATGAGGGCCCTCGGGGCAGGGCGGGTTGTCGCTCTCTCCTGTGGGACGCTGCCTGGTATAAATGGTTGATAATGGGTAGCTGAGGGTAAAGGAGTGATTAGCCTGGAATGAATTCACCAGGGTCCAGCAGCGACTTCTTCCTTCCAGCATGCCCCCTACTTGCGTCGAGTCCTCTGCTGCGATGGGGAGCGTCTCATCTCGGAGGTACGTGGTGTGACCCCCAAGCCTCTTGCTTGGGTGCTCTCGTACCAGGTTTTCAGGCTGGTGCTGGCTCTGCCCTGCCCTGTCTCTCCCAGCTGAAGTTTTGGGTCTGCTCTCCTTGCTAGTTTGAGGCTCGCTCTCTCCCCGCTGCCACGGGCGTGATAGAGCTGGTGACGTTTGGGAGCGTGAGCTTCTGAGCTGGGCAAGCTGGTCCAGCAGATACCCCGCCTGTCCGCGCTACCTCCCCTCGTTTTTCCTTCAGAGCTGCTTATAAGGAGGCTCAATC
Organism: Mycteria americana; assembly: GCF_035582795.1. Taxonomy (NCBI): domain Eukaryota; kingdom Metazoa; phylum Chordata; class Aves; order Ciconiiformes; family Ciconiidae; genus Mycteria; species Mycteria americana. The sequence continues at coordinate 5,454,581 of NC_134383.1, forward strand.
ATACTTGAAGGCTACGTTAAAATGGGTATTTCCATCCCTGGTAAGGAAGCACTAGGAGCCAGGGATGCTCGGAGCTGCCTTGCTACCTCCAGCTCTTCCCCCACGTCCTCGTGGACACAGCCCCGCTCCCCTGCGTGTCAGGGAATCGGGAGGCGAGGTGCCCGTGCCGCTTTCCTTCAGCAGGATTCAGCTGTGGCTCTGAAAACAGAATTAGAGGTAGGGTTTAATCATACAAGCTCTGGAAATACGGTAGATTAAATCTTTTTAAGGAGGGCGGCTAAGCACTTTATTTGCTGCGCAGGAATCTTCAGGAGGTCGGAGACCGGAGAACTGGATTTAAAGCTTTTAAATTCCTTTTTTTTTTTTTCCTTTTTAAAAAAAGAGGTTCTTTCACAATGCACAGTTGGACAGGAAAGACTTTAAAGTGACAATTAAAAAAGCCAGAGAGAGAGAGAGAGAAGGATGGGTGGAATGGAGACACTTGTCGAAAACAGACATTAATAATGTTGTGTTGAGTTGTCCGGCCGCATTTAATCCTTAAAGCACGGGTCTGCTCTGGGAAGTGACTTTTTGTGGGGGAGGGAGACCTTTCAGGCCTTTTGTGTTGTTTCTCGCCGCCTTTGAGGACAAATTTACTCCGTGTAGAAATGGTGTAGGTTTTTGCTAGCCCCATCCCCTCTCCTGCCTGCTGCGGCCTCCAACGTAGCACCTGAAGGTGGTCGTGGATGCCGGCAATACTGGGTGCTGTGGGCCCCCCCGCTTGGGGGTCCAAGGGCGATGTTTAAGCTGAGATCGGTGTTTTTTCTGGAATTGGGTCTGGTTTTTTGTTTCAGCTAGGCACTGCCTGCCAGCTCCCCGAGCCTCGCTCGGGGGAATTGGTCCCGTTCGGTTGCCTCTTAGATAGCCCGCCCGGGGACGTTCGCTTGTGTTTGTCTTGCGTTTTTCTTAATTTCACGGAGCTGAGGAGATCGATGGGAAGGTAGGCCTGGGATTTAAGGCTGCCTATAGCATGGCTCCGTGACTGATGACCCTGGCCCCGCTGCTGCTCTCGGGGGTGGGAACTTGCAGGGCTGCCGGTGCCGGCTGCAAGCTGGGGGCTGGGTGCTGCGGGGCGGATGACATCCCCGGGAGGGATGCTGCGTCCTTCCCACGCGTGCTCTTATGTGGAGACTGAGGGATACCCGTGATGCTGCGACCACCCCGGCTGAGGAGCGGTGAGTTGGTTTGGAAGCCCCTCGACGGCTCAACTCTGCCCTGGGAGTCCCGCCTGGGGCTGCGGAGCAAGGAGAGCCAGCGGGGCCGTGGCCGCCTGTGTCAGCAGAGCGGTGCTGGGGTCTGGGTGCCAGCTATCTCTGGGATGCTTGTTGCCGTAGGAACACCCTGTGGCAATGTGCTTATTGGGAGGGAGGTGGCATTTGTACGTGGGCAGGAGCCTGGCGTGGACACGCCACGCGTTAGCAGGTATCGCTGCGCTTCTCCAACCTGGTGCACGTGCTTTCGGTCGCTAGGCGTTGTGTGCGGGAAGGAAGGGTTGGCTTGGGTGACTGGAGCGGTAGGGCTGCGGCAGCCGAACCCTGACGATGGTGAGGGCAACGGGGAGAAGGTCGCTTTCGGCGGTGCTTTGCCACCCTCCTCGGCGCAGGCAGCAACGAGGCAGTCTGTTCCGATGAAGCGGTTTGTTCCGATGAAGCGGTTTGTTCCGAGGAAGCGGTTTGTTCCAAGGAAGCGGTTTGTTCCCGCTCTCTCTGCGCCAAAGGCTGCTTCATGCTGTTAAAATGGTTTGCGTGGCCCCAGCTGTCCCTGGGGAGACCCCTCGCCATCCCTCAAGCAGCGCGGCAGCCTCCGCCACCCACCCCGTCCCGAGACCCCCCACCTTTCCTTTTAATGGCCCACTTCCACCGAGCAAATGAGGCAGCGCTTCCAATCCCTCCCCTCGATCTGCTAGCGAATTAGCACTCCATTAACTTAACGAGGGCTGGACGAGCCCTGGACGCGGACATAGCGTGTGCGGTGCCGCCAGCCGAGCGGGAGGTGGGAGCCAGGCTTGGCTGGACCCGGGGGCTGCAGCCGAGCCCTCGCGGCCGGGCAGGGGGGGCTTCACCCGGGGGTCTCGGGGCTGCCGAGGCTTTGCGCCGCCTCTTGGGTGCGTGGCAGGGATGGCCACCAAGGGGAAGGGTGATGGGAATGGCCGGCGCCGCCGAGAGCGCCGGGCGTAGGTTGCGACGTTGCGTGGGCTGCGACGCTGCGCGGGTTGTGACGCGCCGGCGTCCTTCACAACCCAGCCTGTGTCATTGCCCCACGGCCAAGGGGGACCGAGCGGGGTGCGGTGTCCCTCGGAGGAGGTCCCCCCTCCTCGCCGGGTGGCCAGGCAGCACAGCAGCCCTGCCTCAGGCAGCCCCAGCTCCCTGCCAAGGCTTTGTTTGTTGACAGAGTTAAATTTGCAATTTCATGGTTTGGTTACAATGAGTTTAGTTTATAAAATTCATGAGCTGTTAGGAGGTGTTGAGAGGAGGGACGCTGAGTGAGAAAAACACGCCTGTGAGTCAGCAGGCGGCGGGCGTGCTGCTGGCGCGTGCCGGTGTGGGTCCGCAGCCGGAGGGGGGCTGCCTGGTTTGGGGACGGTGTGGGGCTCGGAGGCGAGGTGAGCACGTGAGAGCCCCGTGCAGGGGGGCAGAGGGATGGGTCCCCACCGGAGAAGAGATGCTCGCTCGCCCTGGTGATGCCCACTGTGTCTTGACCAGGCTGGAGGGTCTGCAGAGCCCCGTGCTCTTCTTGGGTGGCCTTTAGAGAGCCATCGGATAAACAGAAATCCTTTCAGGGACGGAGCCCCGATGCTGCGGTGATGGGTGCTTGGAAACAGGAGGGCTCAGCTTGCTGGGTCTTGGTGCTGGCTCAGAATAGGAATTTGTGGTTCTTTGGGGCTTTGGTTGGGAATCCACAAAATGAGCTCCGTTACTTGGAGCTCAGGAGGTCTGGGACAGAGAGACGCAGCTCCCCCGAGCTGCCACCGCACGGGCGGTGTGCTCGAGCCCAGCGCCTTGTGAAATGAGCTGGTTTGTCCCCTTGCATTTGACTTTTCCGTGGGATTTCTTTGCAGACTCTCCTGTGGGTTTGGGGGCTGACTTGGGAGCAGTGCAGACCCCCGATCCCACCCTTCTCCCTGGCTGGCCACCATGTCCTCCCCCCCCCCCCCCCCCCCCAGCAAAGGCAATGCTCCTTCAGCAACCCGCGCCGGAGCTGCTGATGCACTGCAGTGGGAATGGAAGTGTCAGGAACGATCTAAACAAATATTAGCCAATTAATATTACATGCCCGGGAGCTCAGAGGGAGGAGGAAGGGGAGGCCTCACCAGAGGATGCAAAGCCACGTGGTACCCGTCCTGCATGGCAAAAGCTGCAAGCCCCACGCGACGCGAGCAGGAGCCAGCAGCGTACGTGTGGACGCGAGTGCGTGCACCGTGCGTGGCTGGGGCTGACGTTACCGCGACATCAGGAAGAGGCTGGAGTATTTCCAGCTTCCTTGCTGGTCAGAAAACACCACTAGACTCCGCTGGAAATGCTAAGCTGTTGATTTTTGGTGTTCCTCAAAAGAAAGTCATTATTAGTCACTGCGTGGTCTGTCACTCTGTGAGTTTGTTTGTAGATGCAGGCCATAAATAGGCACTAAAACCCCTTTTCCTCCAGTGTTTATAGGGCTGTGGACTCGCCAGGGTGTGCGATCTTAAAGGCTCGGCAGCGTCTGTGCCTCTTTTTATGGATATGGCAAACAAAGCCCAGAAGTTGTTGTTGGAAACTCAAGTGTAGAGCAAGGTAGGCAGCTAGATCTCACCAGGATCTCCAAGTTGTCCTAAGCCTGTAAAGGGGAGGTGCTCCAGGACATCGATCTCGTTGCGGTGACCTCTCCGGCAACATTGTCCCTGGAGAAATCCTGTAGTTGCTATCTGTGTTCATTTACCATTGCCTTTGGGCAGTAATTAGTAGTGCCTGAGCTTGGTGACCCTCTCCTTTTGCAGCCATTCACCATGTGAATGTCTCCCTGTGAAGCCACCGGGCTTTCTGGGGATCCTCATGGCTTAATCGTAGGGTTTCTCTTTCTCAGTAAGCCCGCGTACATGGCGTATGTTGATATACAAGACGTGAGACTCAAGTGGGGTTCACGGTCCTTTGACTTGTGCACGGTGTCAACGCGGTGGGAGCCTGTCTGGATGGAGCTGGAGGGGTCTCACTCTCGTACCTCGCTATTGGGGCACGTATTTTCCATCCGAAGTGTTTAATCACCCAATTTGTGTTGTTAAGGAGCATCAGATTTTGGTTTCCAGCTGTGCCAGAACAGAAGACGCTACCCTGTTAATGAATCCCAGACTTGAAACGTCTTCTGTGCATGCAGGGGGACATGAAAGCCCAGGGAGGGGAGAAGACTTTAAGGTGGCTCGGGAAATTGGGGGCAAGGGCAGGACCGAGCCAAGAGACGAGACCACCCGCAGATCACACTGCATTGTGCTCGATCCAGTATCCAAATTTTAGTCTTTTAAGAGGATTATAAGGTGTCTGTTTGAATTACTCTGACATGAACAGTCAGTCAGAAAATGTACATTCATTTGAAAGGTCAAGTACATCCGATTTCTGCATTTGGTATGCCGGGGCTTATCCTTTCAACTCTCCCTTCTTAATGAGATTCTTGTTTCAAAGTGTCGCGCTGCGCGCACAGGGTTTGACGAAGTCAAGTGCGGCGGAGGTAGTTTTTGTTAACATGTTTACCCTTTTATCTGCCGGTCCTTTGAAAGCTCGGTGGTAGACAATAAGGACGCAGCAGGATGGCCGGCCGGGGCGGGTTTGCCAGCAAAATGAGCCTTTTTCGGGAGGAGAGATGGAGACGTGATAGCGGGGTTCTGCAGCACCAGGAATTTTGATTTGCGCGTGGGAAGGCGTGCAAATGGAGAGGGGGCTCGGAGGCTTTGAGAAGACCCTTGGCCACCGCGGGTGGCTTGGGCAGGCAGCGGGGTGTTAGCAGCTCCTGCAGAAACCGTGGTGGAAATAAAGCCAAGTTTGGCCTGGCATGGCAGAATTGTGTTTCTTGATTAAATTAATGTGTATTGATATTTCTCCTGTTGTTTTGACTTCACAGGCTGTTTAAATTCAGGCTTGTCACAACAAAATACAAAGGAGGTTGCTCGGAGATTGATTTTTTTTTTTTTTTTCCCTTTAATCCTGTCTCTGAAGAAGAGTATTTTAAAATTTTATTTTTTTCACTACTTCCAGGTTGACAGCCAGAGAAGGCTGCAAATGTTAAAACTGTTGCGCAAATAATTATGTTAAAATGCCGAGCACACATTATCGAGGAAGGCGCTCCTTGATTGTAAAGTACGAATCAATTTTCTGTGTCACAAAATTACCAACATCGGAGTTTGCTTTGGTGATTTGTTCCCTCGAATGACGATTTTGTGACTGCTAGCCTACTTTCCCCGGAGAGGTTTTTTTGATGGGTGAAGCTTTGGTCTCTTCTTTGTTGTCGGCGCTGTCTCCTCCCTGCTCGCGCAACGGTCCCCTCCGATTCGTAAAAATAGAGCCTTTTATGCAAGCTGCGTCCCAAAACGCTCCGCCAAGTTAAATAATGTAGTCACAAAACCAAATATTGAATAATGACTGAGGAAAGGATTAAGGGAGACAGTCAAGGAACAAAAGAGAGATTCTCAAGTGTTTTGAACGCAAGATAGAGGCGACGGAGGTGCACGGGAGGCTTTTTCTCTCTGCAGATGGAGAGGACACAGATTAGAGGGGTCCCCCCCCGGACCGTGCTCCCCCAAGCTGCAGGATACCTAAATATCTGCTTAAATCTGACCTTTTTGACAAGTCCGGCTGGTTTGAGGAATTTCTGCTGGAAATAAAAATTTTTTAAAAGGAGGTCTGGGGAAAATATCTTCTTTTCCCTCGTGGAAAGTTCCCATGGAGGTTTTTCTGCTTACTTCTGGGCTTACTTTTTGGAAGGAAAATGTTATTTTTCTCTTGTTCCTTTGGAAAGCTGCCGCCCAGACAGCGCCATCAACCCTAATTCTTTACTTGACTCTGGTTTTGTGGGAAAATTTAAATAAAAAATGCCAGGGGGGCGGGGGGGGATGGAATCGCAGGCATGTGGTTTCTCATGCGATTCGTGAGGTTTTTCTAGTCCACCTCTAACTCGTTGAGTTGCGGTAACCATGTGGTGGGTAGCTGTTGGATACTGATATGGTGAGAGAGAAATAGACTGAAGGAACGAGCTTCTGATGTTGCACAAAAACTTATGTAAATGCCTTTTGTATGGCTCAAAGAAAATCTAGGACTCCTCTAAATCTAAGAGTCGGAAATTCGTCTGGGAAGCCATAAATTCGGTAGATGTCTTTTCTGCAATAAATTCAAAATATTGGCCAGGGAAGAAGCCTGCGTGTCCAGCTGTGGCAGAGGGGGTTACTGGACCTTCTGCTGGTTTCTTTTTTTTTTTTTCTCTGGTCAGCCCAGAACAGGTTGAAATGTAGCTTAGGATAAACTGCAAGGTGATGATTTACATGGCAGGTGACACTGGAAAGGATGTTATTCTAGGAGGAAGCATGAGATGAGATGTATTTACTGCCTGTCTGGGCAAATTATCCACTCTCAGATGTCTGGCATGTGCTTGTGTAGAAAATGCGTGTGTCCAAAATAGCTGATAAAGTGGATGCAGAGAATAACAGCTAATAAACGCAACCCCCCCATGGCTATTGCCGCATCCCTCGCTCTGAACTCTCTGTAACTCCCTCTTTGGAGAAACGGATGCCGGAGATGATCTGAAGTGAAGAAGCTGGTTTTGAGCGAGCAAGTGCCCAGGCAAATTTAATTTCTGCTGTAGAGGCGAGACGAGCACGGCTTTTGCTGGGAAAAGGAGAAGGATCTGTATTTGCGGGGACTTCGGTGCTCGTAGCCCCGTGTGTTGTGATATCGGAGCTGCAGAGGCCAACTCCTTGTCTCGCCTCTCTTGCTTAGCAGGGTTATAATGTCCCATCCCAGCGGGGAAACTTCTCATTTGAGATCAAGCAAATTATCCTGGGCTGGCTGCTACTATTTCTCGGTCTTGTCAGGCTGGCTGTGATTTACTCTTAATATTTATCCCTCTTCACCTTATACTTCTAACAGATGAGTAAAAAACCCTGCACAATAATGAAATGGAGGTGGTAAACTCTACGCTTGTGCCATACAAGGGGACTGCGGCTCGCAGGCGGTGATGGTTTGGGAATTGAAATGCAGTTTTTGAGACTTGACCTCCACCGCGCGAGTCGTTCGTGACCCTTCACGTAGGGACTGCTTTAGGCCATATCTATTATGGATGGATTGCCTGTGTTTCCAGAAGGCTTTTTTTTTTTTTTTCTTCCCCCTCCCGGCAGGTTGCAGGATGATTGCTTTTTATTTGTGTGTGTGTGCCCACGGAGAGCTCGGGATCTCATCTGGTTTTTAAGTATATACTTCTGTTATCTAGCAGGTATTGTAGGTGGATGTGTAAATTAGTATACTTCTGTTTACATAGAAATGAATGTATAGTATAAAAACAATTTACTTGTAAAAGACGCATCCTGCCTCCAGAATATGTTTGCATCTTAACACATGACAAAGTAATTTAATCCCCCCAAACCCATACGTTGTTTGCTTCTCATTTTTTCCAGCAAATTTTACCTTCATCAAAAGATAAATCAATTTGTAGCAGCTATTGGCAGCTATTTAAGCTGGCGAATTGAACAGCTTAATTAGGGAAAATATATTAAAGGATCTGAGAGACGCTAACCCGTTCAGTGCCTCCTCTCGGGTACATGTCTGCGCGGTCCTCCACCTCATAGCAGCGTCTGGGGCTCTGTAGATCCCCAATTTGCTTGTGTTTGCTGCCACTTTTGTCCGATACCGCATGGCGAAGGCGGCCGTGGTGATGGCAGGACTAAGCTGCCCTGTAAAGCCTGGCAATGCCTTTCTTGACCCAGCCAGTTCAGGGACTTGAAACTTTATTCTCTACCAAAATGTTGTGGGTTGTAGGTTTTTTTGATTTTTTTTTTTTTTTTTTTTTTAAATCAAAACAATGATAAAATTTTTATTATTGGGGGGCTCTTCCTAAAGCACCCGGCTGCTGCGTGGCGTGTGTGAGCATCCCCGACCCCCTGGCAGCGGCTGCCTGGAGCATGAGATGTAGTCAAGGTCTCATAGTTTGCACCACGCTCCGATAAATAGAATAGAAACGGTGGGGAGCAGCATTTCCCGAACACCCCTTCTCATTCATACGTGGCGTTTGCGCTTTTAAGGAGGGGGAGTTAAAAAGGCACCCGATAAAAGTGCAGACCGCGTGAGTCAGGCTGAATCTGCTGTTGTGCCTCGTTCTTCCCCATTAACGAATACCACGGACGAGTGTGTGGGGAGGTGGGTATCCCCTCATTCCTAAACGACAGCTTGTTTCAGTGCTGAATTCATTAGTAACGCTGCTCTGACGAATACTCCCAGCCTTCCAGTCTTGCTCAATGCCGAGCGCTCCTGCCCAGCATCCCCATCTCCTCTGGAGATGCCGGCTGGCGGGGCGGCTGCCGTCGGTCGTTCCACTGCTAAGACGAGGATGCCTCTCCGCCGGACCTGTGTTGGTGGGAGAAAGCTGCTGGGGCCTCAGTCCTAGCCTACAAAAACCTGCTGGAAAGTGGATTTTTGAAAGGAGTTTCAGGCGGTTGCTGTTTGGGAGGGCCGGCATCGCGGTTACTAGCCGAGGTTTTCTCAAAGCTGCGCTTCGCGGCAGGGCTTGCCAAAGCTGACCTCTCTCTAGGGCAGTTCCCTTGGGTGGATGTGTGGATGCAGGATACCGAGAGATGAGCTGGCTACAGGCTGGCTTCAGCAAATAAGATCTTTTTCTTGCAAAGGCTGAGAATTCGCAGAGCTGAACTCCCCACGGCACTTAGCGCGTGGGATGGTGATGGGTTACAACAAAAAAACAATGTTTGGTTAATTTAAGCTTCAACTTGAGGTGCTCAGATAAAATAGAGTTGATATCAGGATAGTCTTGCTTAAAAAGAAGAGCATTGTCAGCGCAGACCAAAGCGTTCTCCATCTGTTCCTGTAGCTGTTAAGAGCCAATATTAGATATCTCCGCTGCAGTCTAGGAATCCTTAAGCGAGTGCTCATGGCAAAAGCTTCACGTGGGAAGTTTCTCCCCTCCTTTGCCTTGCCGGAGGTTAACTCACGCCCAAACCAGCCAGGCTTTGCAAAACTTTCCTGGCGATGTCTAGTACTCGTTCAACACCCTCCGCTTCTCCCTGAAAGGACAGGGCCAAAAAGGGAAGGGGAAACATCAGCTGGAGAATCTCCTTGCCACCAACGTGAAAATCTCCTAATGACGCTGGAAGTGGTTTCTTTGCTCTTGGAGCTTGGAACAAATGACAGACCTTGAGGTTTTTCTTCTCCCACCTTGTGTGGTTTGTTGTTGGTTTGTTTTTTTTTTTTTTTGCTCCACAGCAACGGAGAGGACAAAGTTTTACTGCCGAGGAAAATGATGAAACTTAGAAAATGAGAAGCGGTCTTGTTACAGGCGAACACCTCAGATTGCTTTGAACTTGATATTAAAATATATATATACAATTTTATTTTTTCATTGCAGACGGCTTATTCCTCGGTAGTGCGTGCGTACCTGTGCCCGTGCACCACGCGTGTGTGCCCACGTGTGTGTGTGTGTATGCACAGTTATTCTTGCCTCAGCACAACGATTTCCTAACGATCTCTTACCCATCCAAGACAGATTGCTTTTCATGGTTCAGTGGTCGCAGCTCAGGCATCCATTCTAATCAATAAAACAGTCAAAAGAGAAAATAGATTTACTTGTTTCTGGTTTTTTACATTTAATTGAAAATTTTCGAGTGATTACAAACATAGATATTGTATAGATTGCGGAGTTTAGAAGACAGTAAGTGCCAAAAGAAAAATCTCCCCGTAGCCTAGCCTCTTCTCCCATCGCGACGCACAATAGACGTTGGTGGTTTGTGCTTGGCCGTGTCCTTTCTTCTCCTTTCTCATGCCTTGTAAAAAAAAGGGACGGATTTAATGGGGTTTCACCCAGACATCGCAGGGAGCATCTGCGCCGGTCTGTGATGAACACCATTAAATCCTCTTACCTGTGATGAGGGAGAATCTCCCGTCACATATAACATATAAGCACCAAGCGAAACCCGGAGATGCTGTCATCCCCTGAGCCAGCGGGTCGTCGAACACGTGTGAGAACGGGACGTAAAAATCCCGTTCTCCAAAAACTCTCCAGATCCAACAAAAAGGGTTTAATTTGAACAAGAGCTGATTTGAAAAGCAGTTTCAGGGAAAAAGAGCTTTCAGTCATCAGTAGGAGAAAATATATGTATTTTCTGTTGTGTTTTCGGCAAATCTTTCCAGCCTGCGCCTCTGAGATGTCAAAACCAAGCCCCTTCTGCAGAGGGCAACCGTGGCAATAAATAGTTGGTGAATAAGAGGGGTTTGGGCAACAGGAGGAATGGGGGATGCAAGTGCCAAAGCTATTTGCCAGCGCTCAAAGGCGGATGCTGCTGTGGTATTTGTCCCTTACTAGCGGGCAGGATAACCCTTCCCCACCGCACTGGAATATTGCATTTAATTATTTAATCTGTTCGCTGTTGCCAACGCGCTTGGAGAGACGTGTGTGTCTAAAGAGGGGCACGTTTGCGGGGGTACGACGTGTATAAGAAATTTCGTGACTTTTGAATAAATACGTGCGTGGAGCAATGTCTGTCTGGTTTGTTGTGTGGTCTTGGGGAACGGGTCTTCTGGGCCCCCGTGGCTTCCTGGCTTGCAGCTCAGAGTGATGCCTGAGAAACTTTCCTTTTCTCCTGGGGAGGTCTTTGGGAAAAATAACAAGGCATCTTGTCTCTCTGATTGTAAATTTAATAAACCTGGAAGCAGCACAGCAGCCGAACATAGAAAAGTCATAGGCTGTTAACTCAAATGAATGCGGGAAAACTTTAAAAATAGTCATTGAGACCCCTGCGCTCTCTGCGAAATGAGATCTGATTTCTCTTTAAGTTGTTTTTAATAGCTGGAATTACCCAAGATTGGTGTTTACCAGCTAATAGGTTTGCGAGTGAGCTGCCTGTTTGGTGCCCATGGTGATATCATTTACACTGGTATTCATGCGATAACCTCTCGAGCGCACAGGTCTCCTCACAAATTAAAGTTGAACCTTGTGTGCCGGGTGCGCTCCGTCTCCCAGACGGAGAATTTCCTCGATACTTTTATTGTCATCTCTGATTTACTCAGCTTCGTTGCCTGCTGGAAGCATATTTGTTCCAGCGTGGGCCAAGATATGACTCCGGAGGAGCGGCTGTCATCCTCCATCTAGTCAAGGGCAGCCGTGCCCCGACGTCGCTGTCGGCTTGCAATAAGCGTGGCTTTGTCCCCGTCGGTCCAAAAGCAGGGTGCGGATCTTAAGAAGGAGATGCCAACTTGACACCCCTCCGAAAGCCGGGGATAGGAAGGTTTGGGGAGTCCTTTGGGGAAGAAGAACGGGTCTCGGGGTGGTTTCCTTTATGTAAGGAGGCGTTTTTGTCTTGCTTATCCCCGGTATTACAGTGCAAGCCGGAGACCCCCGCTGCGGTGAGGGGTGATGTGCAAACACCTCCTGAGCAGCTTGCAGTAAAAACAATTTTGCTGCCAGCGAAAAAGTTTGTAGATTCATGGCGATTCCTCTCCTGGCAGCATTTTGACTCTTCATCCCCATAACCTTTTTATAGCTTTTGGGTGAGTTTTCCCCCCCTACGTGAGCCTCCCCAGAAGGAACGGAACGTTTTCACGAAGAACAGATCCTTTTTGCGATTTTCTTTTCGAACACAAAATCAAATTCTCCTTGAGGAAAAAGCTTCAAATGGAAAACTCTGGCCAGCCCAAATTAGGGGGGACTTAATTTACTATGGTAAAACACTTTGAGAGCTGCAGATGAAAACTGCAATTTAAGTGCCTAATATTATAATTATATACCGATGTGTTTTATTAATGGAATTGAATGCTCATAGCTTTGTAGTAATGAGCTTTTTTGGAGATCTGTATAATAGAGTTTTCTGATGGTAAGGACCCCGGCGCAGTGTTCCCTCTAAAAAGCACCTCAAAACTCATGGAGTAGCCAGGGACAGGGTTAATTTGTTGAGTTGAGTAGTAATTAGTCGCCCATCTCCTGGAGGAGCCCTTCTTGGAGGGGAAGAGGAACCCAGACCTCCTGCTTGAGGCCCCGTATGGATGATCTGAAATCTGACTGTGGCGGGACAAGTGACTCTCGAGCAAATGAAGTGTTTTGGGAACGCTGGAGATGAAAGGTATCACGTTGACAAATTAGCGCTTAGCAGATTGCTAGTATTAAAGATCTGTGGGTTTGAACAGTGTGTACATTCAGTCCTTTCTAACACGGGGGAAGAAATAATTTTCCCATCCTCTAACAGCATTTTGAAGGCACTTCTGCTAATGAATGGGAATAAAACATCAAAACCTTGAGTGTTTTCATGGGCCAGGGCACCCCTCCCTCCCACCAAAGTTAGGCCGAGTCACTTAAAACCGTGCACGTTTATAGCTTGCAGCTGCTTGCACGGTCCCTCCGAAAAAGCCCTGCACGATGCTAACCTAGATTTGGCAACAAAGACAGACTTTTAAGACAGATTTCAATTTTAAACCAAATGTTGAACTGGGATATTTTGATGATTTAATTTTTTTTCTTATAGCCAATTTTTCATAACTGACTTTCCTGTGAATAAATTTTGACTTGGATAAATGAACATATAGTATTAATTATATTAATAGACACATTAATTATATAACTGTTAGTGCATAAGAACTCAAGACTTTCTAAGACTGAATAGGGAGAGCATTGAAAATAAAAGCAGCAAATTGTAGCGCTGTTATAGCATGGACTGGATATTTCTTGTTAGGTATCTTTTGACAGGAAAAAAAGTAATTTTTCAGAAGACACCACAATGTTCTTTACAAATCTTGCTTTTCTCTAAACACTTCCCTTTTATCCAAGAGCGTAATTAGCTTTTGTTAACTTTTGTATGGGCAGTTTTCGTTTTGCGCTTTCTTTGGAAGCTGTGGCTGCTTTTCTAAAATAGCTGGAAGTTGTGCTGCTTTCCCTCGGCAGCTTTAGTCCCAAATTTTCACGAAGAGAGAAATTCATGTTTGGCCTCCCCTCGCTAGTGAGGTGACCTTGATGCATTTATTTAGGAAATGCAAAGCCAGGCTAGTTTTCACAGTTCTCCCTTTGTTAATTAACCCGATACGTACAGTCGTATTTTATTCGGCAGCTTGACTTGAGTGCCCAGCTGCTGGGAGGTGAGCCATGAGAGGAGAAACAGAAGCTTTGTGTTGAGTTAATACCTGGATTTTGTAGCTTGTTGATGTTCCCTGGAGCATCTGCTCCTTGGGGCTTGCCTATGCATCTCAACCTGGATCTTTCCAGGAATGAAGGAAAAAGGTCTAAGGAAGGAGAAGTGGGAAAACGGGGATGCAAATGGGAAAACGGGGATGCAAATGGGAAAACGGGGATGCAAAGCAGGTGGGCTTTCACTGCACTACTGAGTGGATGCTGGTAGCTGCTCCCGCAGATGGTGTCTGCATCAAAGAGCAAAATCTTTGGACCGTCTTCAGGGCAAAACCTACTTCTCTCCTCCCGAGGCCAAGAAGCCATGTCTGGCTTTCAGCATCATCCTCAATCACCCGTGGCAAGCTGGGTTTTGTGTGGGTGGGGTGGCAGGAGATGGGAAGATCCCCGTCCTGTGCGTTCACCGTCCTCGGCGGCACCCCTTCTGCTCGTCTCATTCACGGTCGCTGTCAGTAATGAGATGGGAAGACCGGGCAAGGAGACAGCTCCAGTGCCACCCTGTCCACCCCCACATTATCCTGACTTATTACATTGTAATAAATTGAACCATTCCACTTCATTATTTCATATTTGAGGAGATTTATAGATTGTCCTGGTGGCTGAAGAGGCAGTGATTAAAGGAGCAGTGTGCTAATGAATGAGCCTCACCACAAAGCCTTTTTAATTAATGCACAGCCCAGGGGCTGTAAACGGCTTGCTGATAACAAGCCTGGCCCATTCAGGACATGAACTGACAACTTTGCACAAAATGAAGGCTTATGTGGAGACATGGGTACGGTACCGAAATGGCAATTAAGGCTAATAAAACGATTCGTCTGCCTATCCGTTGCTGCGGTGCTGGCCCTCCTTCAGCATGCCCGGCCCGTTCTCTGCCTCGGAAGTAATGGCAGGTGGAGATTTCATTTGGCTCTTCCAACCTTTCTTCGGTGATTTAATTTGCGGGCTGGCTGCTGCATCTGTTCCTTCATGTGGCTCTTTCAGTCATGTTAGAGAGGGATTTTCACTCCAGGCTTTTCTGAACTTGCCTGAAATTTCCCTGAGTCAGATGATTTTGTCAAGTGTTTTCCACTGTGTTTTTATATATATATATATTTTTTTAAACTTTTCTAATGGAGCGTCTTGCTGGGAGAGAAGGTGGCGAACTTGTCAGTGGTTCTTGTCCGTCCATCCATCCATCCATCCTTGACTTGCGGTCTTGTCAGAGCGCTGGGTTAAGCGGAGGGGGGGCTTGCACGGCCCTGGGACGGGAGGGAGCCTGCCGGGATGACATGTCAGCTTGCTGCAGGATGGCCTCAAACCTGTCCGTGCTTTTCAACAGGTTGCGTGTCCCCTTTCTGCAGTTGGCGGTATCGATGCGTGCTGTTAAACAGGCTTTGTGCTTTGAAACAAAGACTTTGAAAAAGTGCATTAAGGGGCAAGTCGATGCTTAAATAAACAGTTGTGATAAACTGGAAGTTCCTGTACAGCTGAGCGTTGTCCTTGGGAAGTTATGGGCCAGATGAACAGCGTAAGTAGGTCATTGCTGCTCCACTGAATTCTGAGAATTACCCCGATTTCTGCCAAACCCTGCGTGGTGGTGCTTTGGTGTGATTAAATGCTGTGCCCTGGGTCAACCTTGGAGCAAAACTCCCTTGACGCATAGCACAGCTATCGTGAGCTGAGCCAAACCAGGCGGCTGATGCTGTGTGGGGCTTGGCATCTGTCGTGGTTTAGCCCCAGCCGGCAGCCAAGCACCACGCAGCCGCTCGCTCACTCCCCCCCCGATGGGATGGGGGAGAGAATCGAAAGAGCAAAAGTAAGAAAACTCGTGGGTTGAGATAATAACAGTTTAATAATTGGAACAAAATAATAGTAATAATAATAATGAATTATAATGAGAGGGAAAAAAAAAACAATGAGAGAGAGAGAGAGGAACAAAACCCAAGGGAGGGGAAAAAAAAAAGAAAAAAAAAATTTTATATATATATATATATATAAAAAAAAATTACAACCGCTCACCACCCGTCGACCGACAGCCAGCCAGTCCCCGAGCAATGATCGCTACCCCCCGGCCAACTCCCCCCAGTTTATATACTGAGCATGACATCATATGGTATGGAATAGCCCTTTGGTCAGTTTGGATCAACTGTCCTGGCTGTGTCCCCTCCCAGCTTCTTCTGCACCTGGCAGAGCACGGGAAGCTGAAAAGTCCTTGACTAGTACAGCAGCAACTAAAACATCTCTGTATTATCAACACTGTCCTCAGCACAAATCCAAAACATAGCCCCATACCAGCCGCTACGAAGAAAATTAACTCTGTCTCAGCTGAAACCAGGACAGTATCGCTGGAGTATTTGGGAATACTCTGTTTCTCTGACCATCCCCGGTGACCTGGGAGAGATGGGGAACCCAAAGCCCAGCACCGTCCCGTCTTATCAGGGTTCAGCTTCTCCATTTCACCTCACCGAATCCCTGACAGGTGGAAGCACTGTTTTTCAGTAAGGGCCGTGGGGAGAGGAGGTGGTGGTGAACTTTCGAAACAAAATAAAAAGAAGAAGCCAAAAATATAAATGATGCTGCCTGTGGCCTGCAGATTTAATGATATTTACCCATTTGATTGATGAAGATGATGAACGAGGCTTTGTGGCCTGTTGAGGGTGAAAAGTCTAAGTACCAGGATGGAGAGTGAATCAATCACTTCTCTGGCTCCCCTGCCAGATGGGTTCATCAGTTAACTGCGGTTCCCAACAGGGTCGTATATTAACCCCGGCTGAGGGACAGCACGTCAGCTATGGCTGCTGACTCTTCTCTGGAGAGATCGATAACCCATGGCGAATGGAAGCAACGCAGCCTAAATGAAACCATTAAAACTCCTCTCCAACTTTATTTTTGCGCTAGGTTTTGTTTGCTAATATACATGTTCCCATAAAACGTCTAGCAAGGCTTGGACTAGACCATTGGGCCATGCAGTGCTGTGTTCTTCAGGGCCAGGTGGGAGACAGTAACTGGAGAACGTGGTGGAAAGTGCTGGTGGTTTGCTGGACAATAGTCTTCTCTGAGTGCTTGCAGTGACCCTGTTCTTTTTTGGGTGGTTTTTTTTTTTAATGGCCTTTATTTAGTATTTGAGCACTTGTTCATCATTTCCATGCTTAAGCCCATAAGGCGGTTGTGAGGAATGGTTCTATCCCTGCTTTGGGCAGAGAGATTTGGGCCACAGGGGCTGAGGGTGGGAGTTGTCTCACCTGAGCTCAGACACCTCAACGCTGGACTCGTACAGCACTCGGAGGACTCATTCCTTTGGCATCACGAGACATATCCTCTTCGTGCCGTCAAAATGCTGCACCTTCTTTGGGTGTATCTATTATTTTGAGTAATATTTACCTTGTACTCAGCAGAAGTTAGTGAATTATTTGAGGATGTGTTGGTAAACAGTGTTTGAAAAACAGTTGCGCAGAACCGTGTAACAAGCTCAGGACTTGGGATGTTCATCAAAAGTTTTGGGCTTTTATATTTCCCGAGTTCTACCAACCTTGTAAGCAAAGCCAATGTGATTTATGGCTTTGTGTTATGTTCCTGTGAAACTTGCAGGATTTTGATATAAAATTCTCCTGGCTTTAACTGTCAAGTTTCACCCGAGTCCTGCTTTGGAGACCATTATTCTTTATGTTGTCATTTCTGAAGAGCCTTTTACAGCAGGAGCTCGGCATTACATAGCACTTAGGAACGAGCAGGTTACACTCCTGAGTAAAGAACATTCTGCTATGTTCAAACCTTTTATGGTGATGATTGCAACTGTTGATGTCCAGGACAGATGTGCAGAGTGTTTTGCAACACATTTGTGTAGGGAAACACCATTCTGCTCAAGTAGTTTTTGGTTTGTGGTTTAGAGCTTAGAGTTGCTGGAGGATTTTCACACCATCTGCGTTTAGTTATCTAAAAAAGTCCCAAGTTGTGTCAGTGGAGAAGGGGAGGTCCTGCCTTCGGTGCTGTGAGCTACCCTTGGGAGGAGTCTGGCCCTCTGTTGACTTGGTCTATTGACCTCCCCAGTCTATAATCAGGCCCCACTGGAGATCTGGCTTTAATTACCTGGCCTTAATATTATGGGCTTAATGTCCTGGTCAGACAGAGGTGCTGTCACAGGCAAAGGTCCTTGCCAGGCATGGAGAACGTGGTGGGAAGTGAAAGGAGGAAGATGTTGCGGTGATGCAGGAAAGTAGGAGCTGAGGCCCTTGCAACGTGCGTGTCCAGAACCTGAGTTTTAAGAAGGAAGATGTTGTGGGCTAGGCTTGGTTGCCATCACAGCACATGCAGAACCAGCACACTAAATTTTAGTGGCGTGAAAATAGGAGGAGGGGTGGCTTTCAGGCGGGGCTGATGGACAGGGATGTCTCAGCACTGGTTTTTTTCCCCGGTTGCGCTGCAGACTCCTTCTGTGACCTTGGGGCTGTTTTCCAATCTTTCTTTTCCTCCTGTATCTCTGCAGTCTGCTTAGACTGTGCTTTCTAGGGCAGGGAGCGTCTCTTACAACACGTACTTAATTGAGGTTTGCCTCTCATTTGAAGTTTCTGGGTACTGCTTTTGGTACCAATAACAATCGTGATAGTGAGAGACCAAAGACAAAGGAATGATTCTCAGGGAAAAAATAGAGCAGTGGTACTCTCCTATATTGGTAATTCAAGGGTAAGGAATATAGATGAGTTTTAACAAGGAACAATAAGAACTAGAGAGCTTCAGAGCGCAGTCCTCGTGTGAACTAATAGCTGTTATATGATGAAACGAGCTTTCCAGACCTCCCTGCACTCTTTTTCTTGGGAGGGATGGGAGGAAGGGAACTGCAAACATTTCCTAGGAAGATCTGCATGAATTCATGGGGATGGTGCCTACAGCAGAGCTCAGCCTAGGCTAGGGTTGTGAGATGGGCCCCGAATCACAGGCAGGGGTAGAGGAGTTGGGGAGAGCCCCACCTCCCCCAGTAAATCCATGCCGAGCCTAACTTGCAAGTATCATGTGAATTAGAGCTTTTTCAGGTTGGAATTGCTGGCTAAACTCCACGACTTATATTCAGCCCAGTGCAGTCATTAGAGAGGGGCTTAAACTCATTATCTCCTTTTCATTAGCATTAACCATTAACTCTGGATAGCCATGTTATTGATATAAATGTCTTTGAAACCTTCCGAGCTCTTGGCTTCAACGGATTTCGTAGGCTGGTTGGGGAAAGTGTTTCTTTTCATCAGTACTGAATTTGTCACTATTTCAGTGGAATCAAAGGGGACTTCTTGTGTTGCAAGGCAGGGAGGATAGAAATACCAGATGTACTTTGTCTCTCTCATTCATTAATTCATATACATTTATCATAAGGCTTCCTATTTGTCTCCTTTTTAAGACAAATAATCTCAGCCCTTCCAATCCCTTGTCATATGGAGACAAGAATGATTTAAGGACCTGGAAAAGTTCCATATGGCAAGGGATACCGAGACTGGTATATTTAGTTTGGTCATCTCATTTCCTGAAGGATAGAACAGAAGATGGAGATGACCAGGCTGAGCATGCCGGTTTCTCTGCAGATGTCCCACTGGCTAGCACAGGGACAAGTGCACGGATACATATCCGTCCACGCAATTTTTTCCGCTGCCAACACATTTCTGGGCTGCGTTAAGTTTGACTTGAGCATGGAATGAGATAAATTTGATAGGAACTGTCTGTATGGCACCTTGGGTCCTGAACCCAGAAGTGGATGCTGAACGTGTTTGGGTTATTTACTCCATAGGCATGATTTATAACTTGACTGAGGTTATAGCTGTGGCGTTTGTTTGAGATCTGATCTAGATGTCCTGTAATTGCAAGGTGTCTTTTAGAGGATTTGGAAGAGCTAGACTGCCTTATTCCTTTTCTCCTATTCTGAAGGCTGTGCATCCCCGTTTTCCCCCAGAATGCAATAGTTTTTCTTGGGATACTCAGGAGGATCAGAGGAGGAGTCGCTGTCTTCACTCTGGGTAGCAGCAGCTCTCTTTTAGGGTACTAATCCTATTGTAAATCCCAGCACTTGGATATCTCTAATAATAATTCCTGGCACCTGACTGGTGGTTTACACGCCCCCGTAAAGCAGTAGGGTGAACGCTGAGCTAATCCTCCTGGTACCCTGGGAGCAGCAAGGTGAACAACTAGTTAATGTCTGTGCCACACCTGGAGTGCCAAGGGATGGTGCCGGGGCTGCTGTTGCTTCCCAGAGCGCGGCAAGGACCCTGGGACCAGGCCGGCAGCCTGGATGCCAGGAGGGGTGTCCGGCGAGGAGGCAGGGCTCGCCCCAGGGGTGTCTCTTGCAGCACCCTCGCCATACGCCTTGTTTACAAGCTCGCTGTGAGCTCAGACGGAACGAACTGTTTGAGAAATCTCTCCCTGCAGCCGAGCCTAATTTGTCCTGTCAATCCGGTGCTCGCCTTCCCGCGCTCATATTTAGCGCCATTGATTTATTGGATTGCAGGAATATTAAGAACCTCAAACTATTAGTCCTGATTACAAGTTCTTGGCGGCTTCATCACTCCATGTGTCTTGCTGTGCTCCGAGGGAGACTAGCCCCTTCGCTGGCTCTCGGCAGCTATCAAGCATCGGTTCACTGCTCTGCTCTTCTCTGTCTTCTCCCCGTTCCCCTTTTGCTTTCCTGAACGTGCCTTTCTCGCAGCGACAGGTATTTTTGGAGGGAGAGAGGAGGTGCAGTGAAATGGAACAACTTCCTCAAGCTGAGATAAACTCATCTGTAGCAGAGCCAGGGAAATGAGGTTGCTCGTGTCCTTGCCCTGATGCTCCCGATGCATTGGAGCTCCCCTCGTTTCTCCTCTGCTGCTTCCCGTCCCTTCGCTCCCTTTGGCCATCGCCAGTCCTCCTGCAGTTAGTGCTGGCTCTTCTTCCCTGCCTTCAACATGCTCTTTGAAAATCCCAGTGTCTCCCAATCTCATCCTTTTTCTGGGACCTGAATGCTTCAAAAAAGAAATGGGGTCATCCCAAGGACGGGTATTTACTCGGTTGGGAACGCCAACCGAGATGCCAATGGAGATGCCACCTGCAAAGAGGTGCTGCAGTAGCCCCGGTTTCGAAGCTGGCCTGGATCAATAGGAGAAAAATAGCCTCTGGCAGCAAGGGAGGGGGGAAAGCAGGGAATTTGGGGTGAGAAAAGTGCTGAAAGGAACAGTCTGTGCGCCACGCTGTGCCGGGGAGGGCTGCGTGTGTGGGGGGGTGCGGGTGGGCTGGGCCCCCCGGGCTCCAGCTGGGGTGCGAGCAGGGGGAGGCTGCTCAGAGCGGCTGTGCGCGAGCTTTCCCTCTCACTGCGAGGATTTTGTGGGTGTGCGAGGATTTTGTGGGTGTGCGACGGGGCTGCAGCCCCCGCCCCGCGCTCCGGTTGGGCTGCGGGGGGATGCAGCGGGGCTCGGGTGGTGGTGGGAGATGGCGCGGTCGCCGACGCTGATGCAGGGGCTGTGTTTGTAGGGGCAAACCTGTCCTCTGCGTTTTTCTGAGGGGCTTTTTGTGCCCAGGCTGGTATAGATGAGTTTGTTTATGAGCTGGTGAGCCAGGAGGTGACGGTGCCTGTGGGTGCTTTTGTCACCGTACCCTCCCGTCCGTCTTCGTTGGCCTTGCAACCGTCCTGTCTCTTTGCTCGGCTTTCCCTTCTGGTGGGGAGCTGTGATTTGAAGAAGGAAACTCCTGAGCCTTCAGGCTGGGGCGGGCTGATGGTGACCCTGCAAGCCACAGAGCGTTCACTGGTGCTTATTGCTCGCTGATATTGATTGATGGGGTCTAGCAGTACCTGCTACCACCACCCAGCAGCAACGCTTTGTAGCGGGTGGCAAGACTTCAGGGGCAGGGGGGAAAATTGCCTAAGAGGAGTTCATTAGTGGGGCGGAAAGAAAGGGAAAAGGTTTTTAGCTGAAAGTGCCATGTTGTTATGATCAGGGAAGCTCTTACCTCTGCAGTGCCCTCTAAATGGTGCCAGGCGCTGCAGAGGTCCCCCAAAAGCTGGGTGGCTGGGATCCAGCTCCGTGCCTGGGGTTGCCAGCTGTCTGATGCTTTGGAGATGATGTTGTGTCCCATGCTGGCTGTCACGAGTAGAGGGAGAGAGGCAGCAGGCTCCCACCACCCCCATTCCTCCTCCTCCACATCGGGTATAGATCCCAGGGTTGCATCCCAGCCGCTGGGAAATGGGTGGGTTCCTTCGTCGGCACAGGCGGCCGGAGAAGCGGGTGCTGGACCCCACGTGCTATCCCCGCTCCCGAGCTTCCTTTCCTGCCCTCCAGAGGCTTCGTGGTGAGATGAGCGCTTCATCTCCAGCCCAGTCCATCCTTCATCACTCACGGCCTTAGAAATTTTCGGAGAAAGGGTTTCCAGTCTGCTGGCTCGAGGCTCGCTAACTCGTCTGGGCGAGCCGCTGGTGAGTAATGGCTGGTGTGTGCTCCACAAGGACCTGGCCGTTTCCCCATGAAAGGCTTTCCATCATGCTTTCTCAGCCCTGTGGCCACACAGTGCTTTAGCCTAATTACAGCAGCGCTGCTTAATACACCGCAGCCATCGGCAGAAGGGGACTTCTAAGCTTCGCCCGTGTCTCCCGGCTTTTACTGCCCACCGGAGAGGTCTGACGCACCGAGGAGCACCAGGTCCTCCCTGGTGTGGATGTCACCAGAGGGTGGTCCTGTTGCCCCATCCACCCCTTCCAGGGAAGGACAGCAGCATCACCTGGAGCTGGAGTTTTGGGTCCTGGCTCTCAGGTCCAGCAAAGGAGGAGGAGAGCAAGGGGCACACCGGGTGGATTTGGAAGGGTAAATTTGTAGCGAACAACTCTTCGGTCCGCTTCCACTCCTCGTGCTGTCCTTTCCCTCGGCCGTCCTTTCTCCCCGGTCTCGCAGCTCCGCGCCGGTGCCTGAGAGTGCAGCAAACGTTACTCATGGAGCAGCCGGCTTGCTTAAGGAGCTAAATTTATTTCATTTTCTAAACTGCAGCTGGTAAAAAATAAGGAGCCATTAGGCTGTCAGTTGTCAGAGCTTTACAGGAGCATCAACACATCATGTTTTTCTTTCCTGAGACATTAAATGTGTCAAGACCCGTGATGGACTGTCTGGATCAGATTCAGAGGGCAGATGGGATGGCGAGCGAGGGCAGGAAGGCTTTCTCTGCTCTCCCAGCGCTTGCCGGGCTGTACGGCCGTACGAGCCTCGGGAGCGCCGCGCCATCCTAAGTGCAAGGGCAACGTCCTTCAGCGCCCTGTGGCTGCTGCCACACGGGCACCGGCACCGTAACGGGACCGCTCGCGCCGGTGTCTACGAGGGTGTTGGTGGCTAATGGTGAGGCTCGGTCCCGTTGGCATCGCTGGAAGCAGCAGGGCTGCGTGTCTCTGGTGCAGCGCTTGGGTGGGGAATTTGGAGGCTGCCCCGGCCAGCAGACGGGAGCGTTTTTTCTCCCCATCACGAGGTTAACGGCTGCCTGACCGCAGTCATGACGCAACCTCCGCAATATGCCGGAGCAGAGAACTGACAGGGAGAGCAATGTGGAAACTGTGACTTACGCTACGGAGAATCAATGTGAATGTCAGTTTTATTATTTTCCAAAGCATAACCAGACTTGGGGAATTTTTTTTTTTTTTTTTTAATGAGTTTGTAGGATGCTCAGAAACCTCCCAAAGCCTTCAACATCGCAGGGTTCTCCCAAATGCAGTGTTTGGTCTGCACGTACACGAGATGTATGGCAAATATTTTATTTCAGATGCTGGCATATTTGCACTGGCACTGACTGCATTACATGTGAGTGATGAAAGGCCCTGTATAAATATGGTGTTTCCATCGGTATTGATTGCATTATGATTGCAATTACATTTGCAATGGAGCTGACTGTATTATATGTGTCATTATATTGGCAGTCGTCATTAGCGCTTGCCTGTGGCCACTTTCTTTTTCCTCAAGTTGTGTCTGGAGCAGGAATTGAACTGTCGAGGCAGAGGCAAGGCTGGCTTTGGGACGCCGCGTTTTCCCGGCAGCGCTGACCTGCCCGGGGCAGTGGGAGCGGCAGGGGAGCGCAGGCAGGGATGCGACACCCGCCTCTGGGCACCTAGAAAAGCCATCCTGACCCGGTCCGGCAGCACCCGTGTCCTGGTTTCGGCTGGGATAGAGTTCATTTTCTTCCTAGTAGCTGGTATAGTGCTGTGTTTCGGATTTTAGTATGAGAATAATGTTGATAACACGCTGATGTTTTGGCTGTTGCTAAGCGGTGTTCACACTGGTCAAGGGCTTTTCAGCTCCCCGTGCTCTGCCGGGTGCACAAGAAGCTGGGAGGGGGCACAGCCAGGACAGCTGACCCCAACTGGCCACAGGGCTATTCCATACCATATGGCCTCATGCCCAGTATAGAAACTGGGGGGAGTTGGCCGGGGGGCAGCGATGGCTGCTCGGGGACGGGCTGGGTGTCAGTCGGCGGGTGGTGAGCGGTTGTATCGCTGGTTTTTTCCTCCCTTGGGTTTTGTTCCTCTCTCTCTCTTGTTGTTTTCCTTCTCATTACAATTCATTATTATTATTACTATTATTTTGTTCCAATTATTAAACCGTTCTTATCTCAACCCACGAGTTTTCTTACTTTTGCTCTCCCGATTCTCTCCCCATCCCAGTGGGGGGGAGCGAGCGAGCGGCTGCGTGGGGCTGAGTTGCCGGCTGGGGCTAAACCACGACAACCCACCAGAAACGCTGTCGGTGCACGTAGGACGTGCCTGCGTGGTTTCTGGACCTGAGCAGGTCTGGCCACTTGTGCAGGTGACTGGTTGGTGCTCTCCTGGCTGTTGCTTCTCGGTACCTTCAGCTTCACGACCCCTCGCACGCGGGGTGGCCGAGCGGCTCTGCTCTCCTGCCAGCTCCCGCTGCTGCCGCAGTCCCTCCCGGGTCACGTGCATTGCAGCAAAGATCTCTAAAGTTTCAAAATGCTATTTAAAAGTTCTTTCTTGCTCTCCGTGCTGACCTCCTCATTAGAGAAGCTAATTTCCTTGGATCATCTGTGTAGTAAAATGTCTTTTCGTCTTCGATTCAACCTCTGTCTCTTTTTTTGTTTTGTGAGAAGAGGTGCTGTGGGCTCAGAGGCAGTTTTGATATTTTCCAAGCCAATATCCCTTCCTGCTAAGAATAAGATGTAATCTGTGCCGTGTGTGCGTTCACAGGCTTGCACGGAGCAAGCGTAAGGTTCCTGGAATAGGAAGAAAGGGATGTGCGTTCCCCAAATGCAGGCAGGGAGGTATGGTGTTGCCTTTTACTGTCCTCTGAAGCTCGTGAGAAGGGTGCCCTTTGCTAGCCTGCCATGGAAATGTCATCCTGGACAGGGAGGGAGTTTTGTGCCTGCTCCTTGCCTGAGGCTCCATGGCAAATTGATTAAAAGCAGATGCTTTGAGCACAGGAAGGGTTTTCCCTGCCCGGGTGGGTGTTAATGGGAAAGGTTACAGGTAGGATGGGGAGAGAGGACTGGAGCGAGAAGGGGCAGATGGGTAAGCCAGGGGGTAGGGACGATGGGAGAAGGCGAGAGGAGCAGGGATGTCTGTGGAGGCTTTCTTCATCTGCTCGCTTAATTAGAGAGGAGATGGGGAGCTGGCATGGTGACCCCAACTTGGCCACCCCTGGCCCTCTGAAGGGTGGTGGGGATTTGCTCTGGGCTCTGCCTCTCAGCCGCTGCCCCAGGGAGTCTGCCTTCCACTTGAAGAAAGCAAAACAAAATTAAAAAATCCACGAAGGGGTGAAAATGGTGAGGGGGAGGCAGGGACGAGGAAGGGACACAAAATACACTCCCTCTCTGACAATCCACATGAGTTTGAAGTCAAAACATTCTGTGCATGTCTGCTTGCTTCTTCCCTCGCCACCTGGTAGCTATTACCAGATGACAATTTATTCCAGGCGTCCTCTTGGGAAGAGATTTCATAAGCATCAAGATTTTAAAACCAGAAAGGGCCGTGATGAGCACGGTGGCTTCATGAGCCGGAGCGTTTGGCTCCCAGTTCCCGTCCCAGGCTTTGCGCGTCGCCCTCCCTCCCCCCGCAAAACCTCAGAATTTGGCTCTGAATTTTGAAGTCCAGGAGCCTCCGCCGGCTCTTGGACCAGCTCTCCAGCAAGGACCTCCAACCACGGCTGGGAGAGGGAAGGACTCTCGCAGCTTGGCTGGGAGAAAGCGGTAGGGGCTGTGCATGGGCTCTGGGGATGTGCTTAACGAGGGATCGTATCTTTTGTAGTCTCTGGAGGTTTGCAGTGCAGATATAAACGGTTGCTGCCAAGGAGCAGGTAGATCACAGGAGCTCCTGTGGCCCCCTGCAAGGAGATGCTTCCCACAGCAACGCTTTGTGGTTGCCTCTGATCCAGGAGTTTATCATCGGGACAAATTGCCGGTTCATGCAGTGCCTTTTGTCTTAGCTTTTGCCTTTGCCACAGAGGCTTATTAGTCAAATTGTTAACTGCTAGAGTATTACTGTGCTGCTAATGACTTAGTAATAGGTTGCACTGGGATAATGCAACTCCAAAACCCCCTATGTCTTATCAACGCTGCCGCCTTTTCCCTGCGTATTATGGCTTTCCCTGCAGCGGGAAGGCTTAGCCTTCTGTCGTTAGAGTATTGTTGTGCAACCTTCCCCCAGTGTAAAAACCCACTCCAGCTCCTCTCGCGGTCACCCTGTGGCCGCCCCGCTCCCACTGCTTCTTGCGGGTGCCTTGCTGGCGTTGCACGCAGGCATGACGCACGGGGCTGCGCGTACCTCAGCGCCTGCGACTTCGCCGCGCCGACGGTGAAAATAGACTTGTCATGTTTGGTTTGGTTTGGTTTCCAGCAGATGTATTCACAAATAACTTCATTTGATGGCGATGATGGGGAAAGAAAAGAAAATCATCCCGATCGTTTCCTGAATGTTATCCAATGATCTACAGAGCTAGTCAGAAATTTTTAAAAGAGAAAAAAAAAAAAAAAAAAAAGGAATCGTGAATAGTTTGACAAGAATGTCAGTGTTTCTTTAACAAATTACTTGCAGCATGTAATTCAATTGGCTTGAGTTTCTAGTGCGCTTCAGTGCCGGTTCCCGAGCACTGAGGCAGGGCTGTGCTGTCTGCGTTCCCAACACGCAAGGGACACGGCATGCCTTGAAATGCAGTAGAAATCACAGAGCCTTTCATGCTGCTCCTAGGGCTTGAGCGGCAATGTTTCAGGGAGGGGAGGAAGGGATGCAATCGGGTCAGTTTGGCCTTGGCTGCCCAAGAGTTGTCCCTTCTGCTGGGCGTCTGCTGCGTGAGCTGGAATCCCCAGGGTTTACAGGGGCTCGGCTTGGTGGGATCTGCAAAACCGAATGAGTGGTGGTCCAGATTTGCTTCTCTCCTGCTCCCGGTGTGAACTGAAAGAGCAGGAGGAGCGAGGGCAGGCGCGATGCAGGGTGAGCCTCAGCAAGCGTGCCGTGGCCCCGGTGCCCGAGATGCGCCCGGAGCTCCTTTTCCCTGCCCCGCAGCCGCATTAGAACCCTGTGCGGGTCCCGCCGGCCGCAGGAGCCCTCTGTGTGCAGAGCTCCGGGCTTCTGCAAGCCGGAGCCAGGCCAAATCATGCGTGCCCGCAGGGTCACATGGAAGCGATGCTGGTGGCAGCTTGTATCTCGTATAGAAAGCAAAGGTGCGGGTAACTTCAGCCGAAGGGCTGCTGTTCAAGGTCTTCGTTCGAACTGGGCTTTAATTTGCTTCTATTTAAAAGGTGGATTTGTTTTGTTGGCAGGTGGCGGGTGAGGGAGCGGTGCCCGCGCAGCCGCTGGCCTGCCCCGGAGCGGCTGTGTTGCTGCGCTGCTGGATTAGGCAGCACGAAGCAAGGAGGAGGTAAATACAAGCGATAAAAAATAATTCTGTAGGAAGACTTAATGCAAATTCCCTTCCTGTCCTGGCTGCGTGTCCGGCGAGCAGCTCCCGTGACACGGGGTTTGGTCACCAGGACTCTGAGATGGGGCGAGTACGTGGCTTGCTTGAGCACCCTGAGGAGCCTGGTGCCCTGTCCGAGGGCTCGTCTCCGGGTGGCTGCAGGCAGGCTGCGAGGCTTTGCCTCTTGTTGAGAGAGCTTTGACTTTTATAAATTCAAAATAAGATGGCAAATTGAATTTGTTCGTGAGCATGGAGGCTCTCTAGGGTTTCCTCTTTAATTCAGTAGACTTGCTTTAAGGGGCTTTCTATTTTAGCAGAGAAAGGATGGGATGGGTGCTTTCATCTTTCTGGCTTCCTTTACTGGTTTTCCCCCTTTGCTCCTGGCTCCCGCAGGGTCCGTCTGAGAGCAGAAATGTCCCTTTCCATGGTTCCCATCCCGGTGAGCCCCGTGCACGCTGCTGCACCCAGGTTTTTGGGCAAGACTCTGCTTTGCCAAGTGCTTGGGAGGCCCCTTTGGAGGGGCTGCAGCAAAGCCCACCCGCGCTTTTGGGGCTGGCGGAGGATGCAGGACCGTGGTCCTTTCAGCTTCCTCCCCACCCTCTTTGCCTTGCCCGTACTAAGAGCTGCCTGGCTGAAGCGTTGCCTCCAAGTACGGCTTGCCGGCAGCTGGCTTTCGCCGCACGCTGTCGGTGCCATCCCAGCAACAGGCTAATGGGTGCCGTATGGAGCGAGCGGCGAGGCTGGCTGCGTCTCCCGCTCCCCGCGCTTGCGGGGAGCCCTGGGGGGTTTCCGAGCGGTGACAGGAACAGTCGCGGGCAGAGGGACCCGTTATTTGCGCTTTCATGCTTCGGTGGTCTCCGTTTCCACCTGGCGCTCCCCGGGGAGTCCCCGTGGGCTGCAGGGCGAGACGGGGGCTTTCGTGGGACGTGGGGCATTTTTGAACAGGATGAGGGTGTGCATCAGACCGGGAGCCCCCGGCTCTTCCCAAATATTCCCTCCCCAGATACCGGGAGAAAAAACACGCTCCAAGTTTTTGCAGCAGCTTTTGGGTGGTGGGTTATTTCTGCCTTTTTTTCCCCGCTCCTTTTTTCATTTGTATTGCTGCTGAAAAACGAAGGAGGGCGCAGCTGAAGAAGCAGAGGCAGAGACCTCTTCACCACGTGAATACGGTTTGAGTTTGTTGGTATTTTCATCTCACGCTTAACCCAATGAAGCACCACGGTCTGCTAAGCTCAAAGGGCTGCGAAAACAGCGCTTGTAACAAAACTGGAAATTAGGTGAATTTTGCTGCGGTTTAGGTTTTGTTATGAGTTGAATGTCAGCCTGGGTTTGTCATCCTTCTGGGAACATGGGGAAACAGCAGACGGAAAGGTGCAACGCTGAAATTCATCGCTGCTAGAGCTTGCCGCTGGCGCGTGTACAAACCTTGCGCATACAGCAAATCTCTGGGGTTGTAAACCCCTGTGGAAAGGAGGTGATAAACCCTCCTGAGACCCCCCGGCAGAGCCGCACCGCCACGCTTCCCTCCGCATCTGCTTGCGGGGCTAATGGGACTTTCTGACGCACGTCGAGATCTTGACTGGGAAGGTGCTGTTGAAGGACAAAGTCTGATGATGTTTGGATCTTAATGTTTTACAGCTCCCCTGCCTTCGAACAATGCCTAAAAATACAAGTGTATGCAAATTATAAACTAATTTAGATGATGGAGCATGGGAATATTGCTCATACTCTCCAAGCATGGCCTTTCCAATCATATCTTCGTTTCATTTTTAAGCAAAGAAATCATAATCTTGACATGTTTATCATTCAGTGCCTACACCAATTATCTCTCTGGGTTCATTCTATAGTTCATAGAACTGATAGATTATGATCATGTTGTTAGGAGAATTGTGCAGTCATTATTCCTCCAGCTGGAGGAGAAGTTGAAAAACAATTATAAAGAATGATTCTCCTTTGGATTGCTTTCTGAGTTCATGAAATAGGCGAGTTCCTATTACCGGGGGCCATGAGATGCAAGGCTACTGCCACTCGTGGTTTTGATCTCTTGTGATCCAAACCAGACGACGTGTAAAGCTGATTTTCTCCAGCAAACTCCAGTTGTAGTTATTAATTTTTGTGGGTTGATAGCGGAGAGATGAACGCTATTGGCCGCACGAGAGCTGAAACCCTGAATGATAATTTCCAGTTTAATTACAGCGCAGGGGTGGTGGTGATGCACCAGTGCATACCTTCTGGGGAGGGGGCGGTTAGAAATTGAGACCCAAGGCTTGCATCCAAATAACGCAGCGTTGGCATCTGCGAGTAATTTTGGCTCGAAACTGGATGAAGCGTGGTTCTCTCTAAGTTTTGTATTCTTTCAAGATCCTTAATGAGACTCAGGGGATTGTGACCCCCCCCAAAGAAAATATTTGCGGGAGCTGCTGCAAAAGGAGTCCTCTGGGACTTTGGGAGTTGAAGGCAGTGTGCTCCTGGGGGAGAGCTTTTCTTTGATCCCCAGAAGGAGCTCTCTAATCCCATCCATTAACACACTTGGGCAGCTTGATGGTGATTTGGCAGCCTTCCTTCTGTGATTGATCGTCCCCAGAGGAATACATTGCCTTTCCGCTCCTCCCTTGCCCCAGTTCTCTATGCACGCTATTGAATTTTCAAGTTACTTGACCAGAAGGCACCAGAACCAGAAATACAAATGTGTTGTCAAGGCATCGTTCCCATGCAAGGATTTTGCCTCCTTGTCTGTCCAGGGCTTTCCTTTCCTTCCTTATCTCCCAGCTGGTGTTCAGGACATGAGCAAAGGGCCATGTCCAGTGCATCGGTTGCATATGCGCTTATCCAATTTGGGACTGGCTGAAACCCCCTGTCCTCCAGGCCTTGTTGTTTTGCCTTCTCCGAGTGGTCAATATTGAATGCTTGAGTAGATCTATTTAATAATGTACCCTGTCAATATTTATGTAGCTTGTAGCTGGCTGGTATTCCAGATGAATACCCATCAGTGATAAAAGGATGTACGTCGGTGATAAAAGGAAGACTAGGGAAAATGTGGGCCCTCTCTGGAAGGAAACGGGAGACCTGGTTACCCGGGATATGGAGAAGACTGAGGTACTCAATGACTTTTTTGCCTCAGTCTGCACTGGCAAGTGCTCAAGCCACACTGCCCAAGTCGCAGAAGGCAAAGGCAGGGACTGGGAGAATGAAGAACCGCCCACTGTAGGAGAAGATCAGGTCTGAGACCATCTAAGGAACCTGAAGGTGCACAAGTCCATGGGACCTGATGAGATGCATCCGTGGGACCTGATGAGGGGCATCTGCAGGTCCTGAGGGAACTGGTGGATGAAGTTGCTAAGCCACTATCCATCATATTTGAGAAGTCGTGGCAGTCCAGTGAAGTTCCCACTGACTGGAAAAGGGGAACCATAACACCCATTTTTAAAAAGGGAAAAAAGGAAGACCCGGGGGACTTACAGGCCAGTCAGTCTCACCTCTGTGCCCAACAAGATCATGGAGCAGATCCTGCTGGAAAATGTGCTAAGGAGGTGATTGGTGACAGCCGACATGGCTTCACTAAGGGCAAATCATGCCTGACAAATTTGGTGGCCTCTATGATGGGGTTACAGTGTTAGTAGATAAGGGAAGAGCAACTGACGTCATCTACCTGGACTTGTGCAAAGCATTTGATACTGTCCCACACGACATCCTTGTCTCTAAATTGGAGAGACATGGGTTTGACGGATGGACCACTTGGTGGGTAAGGAATTGGCTGGATAGTCGCACTCAAATTGTTGTGGTCAACGGCTTGGTGTCCAGGTGGAGACCAGTGACAAGCGGCATTCCTCAGGGGTCGGGGTATTGGGACCGGCGCTGTTTAACGTCTTTGTTGGTGACATGGACAGTGGGATTGAGTGCACCCTCAGCAAGTGGGCTTATGACACCAAGCTGTGTGGTGTGGTCGACACGCTGGAGGGAAGGGACGCCATCCAGAAGGGCCTTGACAGGCGGGCCCGTGCGAACCTCATGAAGTTCAATAAGGCCAAGTGCAAGGTCCTGCACGTGGGTTGGGGCAATCCCAAGCACAAATACAGGCTGGGCAGAGAAGGGATTGAGTGCAGCCCTGAGGAGAAGGGCTTGGGGGTGTTGGTCGATGAGAAGCTCAACATGACCCGCAGTGTGTGCTTGCAGCCCAGAAAGCCAACATATCCTGGGCTGCATCAAAGGAAGCGTGGCCAGCAGGTCGAGGGAGGTGATTCTCCCTCTCTACTTCGCTCTCATGAGATCCCGCCTGGAGCACTGCGCCCAGCTCTGGGGCTTCCAACATAAGAAGGACATGGACCTGTTGGAGCAAGTCCAGAGGAGGGCCACCAAGATGATCCAAGGGCTGGAGCACCTCTCCTATGAAGACAGGCTGAGAGACTTGGCGTTGTTCAGCCTGGAGAAGAGAAGGCTCCGAGGAGACCTTATAGCAGCCTGCCAGTACCTGAAGGGGCCTACAAGAAAGCTGGAGAGGGCCTTTTTACAAGGGCATGTAGTGATAGGACAAGGGGTCATGGCTTTAAACTGAAAGAGGGTAGATTTAGGTTAGATAGAAGGAAGAAACTCTTCACTATGAGGGTGTGAGGCACTGGAACAGGTTGCCCAGAGAAGCTGTGGATGCCCCATCCCTGGAAGTGTTCAAGGCCAGGTTGGATGGGGCTTTGAGCAACCTGGTCTAGTGGAAGGTGTCCCTGTCCGTGGCAGGGGGTTAGAACTAGATGATCTTTAAGGTCTCTTCCAACCCATATGATTCTATGATTCTCTGAGTGTGGGTAATAACTGCTGTGCAGAAGTAACTCTCCAGATGTAAAGTGCTGTGTGCCTGGGGAAGGAGGGAGCAGCACTTGAGGGGGGTCTAGTGATTTAGCAGTGCCTCGGAGTGGCAGCTTTCCTCCCCGTGCCAGTCACCGCTTCCCTCCTCTTGCTTTGAACTTCTTTTCCCTATCCACCCCCACTCCGGGGGGCTGGCTCGGATTTTCCTCTGGAGAAAGGGAGAGGACCACGGCCAGAAGATAACGTGCTTGCTATGAGACCCCCGATTCCTTCAGGAACCAGAGCTTGCTTCTGCTGTTAGTATGGGACCTGCTTGGATTACGTGCCCCATAGCAGAGAGTTCTCGATTAGGTTATTTGGGGGCAGGGTGCTGCGTACGCGCGCGAGAGGGATGCATCTCCTTACACTAAGCTCATGCGCTAATAAAACGCTTGCTTTTATATGGGTGCCCCAACCGCGGCTCAAATTTTCCAGCTCTCTTTTGCAAAGCGTGGATCTTTCCCCTGGCATTGCACGGAAATACATGGAAACAGGGTCCCTCCCGGTCCTGCCAGCTGGTGCTGGTTGACCCAAGCAGCTTTTTCTGGGTGTAAGCAGGAAAGCTGGGGGTGAAGCGAGCCGGGTCCCAGGGCTTTTGGCTTCTCTGACTGCAAAGAAAAAAGGCAGGCTTGACAGCACGGCGTTTTGAGGCTGGCTGGCTGGTTTTGCATGCTTGAGTTGGGGCGGTGGCGTCAAGAGTCCTTGAAACTTTAGAGGAAAGATGGAGAAGCAAGCGTTACTATTTATTATTTTTGAACACCTACCACCCCGAGCTCCCGGAGCTAACAGGCTCCCTGTAGCTCTCTGCTTGCTAGTATTTGGTGGATGGATAAACATACTTTATTTCTTTATAAAGGGGAAAGGTTGTTTACAAGTTTTAAAACAGAATGGAAATGCTGTTTTCTATCAGAAGTGTTTTGTGAACAATAACGAAATAATGTTTAAAAAGCCCTTGAAGTGTCCTTTTGAGACGCAAAACTGAAGTGCTGGGAAGAATATTAAATGCATACAAACCCGAGGTATAAATGCTTATTAATGAATGAAGAAAAAAATAAAATGCAACTGAAAGCAGAAATCTATGCCTGGCACCAAAACCTTTGTGAAGACGGTGCCGGACCTCTATAGGACACGGTCATATCTTTATTTAAAAGCAAAAAAAGTCACAAAATCTAACCGCGCTCCAAACTCCTCTGTTTGCTGCGTAGCCACCCTGCATGGGTGCCTCTGCCTTTGGGAAAAATAATCCCTGGGGCTTGCAGATGTGAGGTGATGTCTTATTCACGATGGTCAGGGAGAAACTTTTTCTGGGGAGGAAATACCCGAGGAGGTGGCTGTAGGGTTCTTGCATCTTCCTCTCTGATTGTTGTAAGCAATGTGCTGTGGATGTGCTCAGGTGCTGCTAATCCTGCTTACCATTGCTTTTCTTAAAGTCTATTTGACTACGTTTTTACTATTAGACAGTAGCAAGGGTAATATTTTTGGTGAATTGTCCTTTTCCTTTTAATTATTGTAGCACGGATAGAAAAAGAAGCTTTAAAAACCAGATTCTCTGACAGCGTATGATGAGTCAGAGCAAGCCTTGCTTGTCTTGAAGAGCAGGTCCAAGGAGGACGCCAGACGTATTTCCGTTTACTTCATGGCCAAACCCATTACAAAATAAAAATATTTCCAAGTGCCAGAGGAGGGAGCCAGCAAAACACAGGAAATCCGAAGGTTTCTGCTTTTTAAATGTCTCTTTTCCTAATGAAATCAGGATAAATGGAGCGGAGCAGCACCAAAATTTGCTGGCGCTTGTGAAAGAGCTGATAAAAGTGGCGTCGGTGTCCGACCGATGAGTTGGGAGTGCTCACTTTAAAAATCAAAAGTTTGCAACTTTTTATCTTAGAGGACAGGGCTTTCCCCCACCTCTGCTCTGCCCGTGTGCCTCGGTTAATTTTTTGTAATAACCTCTGGTCTTTCCCCTGCTCTTACAGCACGGAGTTACCCGTGTGGGTGACTCGGGTGGAGAGCTTCATCTTCAATGGCGCTTGGTCAGGGCCCGTCGCTGCTCGCCCCGCAAGGCAGAGACGGTTTTTGCTGATGGGCTCTCGAAGAGGGTTGAAGTGCAGAATATTTGGCTCCGCTGACAGCTCCCCTTGCTGCCGCTGGTCCTTGGAAAAAGCTAATACCGGAGGGGATAACCCCGGCGTGGAGCTGCCCTCCTTGCAGCACCCCTGGCCGAGAGGACGTTGGGTTTGCGTGGCGAGAAGTGCCGCGGCGTGGCTCATCGGTGCGATGGGGAATGGGGAGACCATGGTGCTGCCTGGAAAAGCTGGGGGAGGCAGGGAAAAGGACATCTGTGAGATGCCGGAGGCGTCTCTTCACCCTGCGGCATTGCTGTCGGAGGCAGGGATGCAGCGGGGGAGACAGAGAGAGGCGCGCTCTGCCACGGGCAATGCAGGTGTTGCTGCGAGGTGGTTGATGCAAAATGTCCAGGTTGCAACCCCAAAACTCCTCTCTGGTGTCTGAGATGGGTGGGAGCTGCCATTACCGCTCATTTTTGGGCCTTGCCTTTTGATTTACTTGCACTCCATCCCTCTGCAAATTCCCATTCCCCGTCAACTCGCCTTGCAAAATGCCTGTGCTGCATATGAAATGGAGGAGATAAAATTACAGTATCTCAAAATTGGCCGGGCTCGGTGCAATATATAACATAACAGATGGTACTACATGATGCCTCTGAAATATCTGTGCAATAGCATTTTAAGAAACGTATAACTGATCAGGCAGCATATGGAAAATACTTTCTGTGCTGCGCGAGGGTGCGGTGCCCCCTCTCCCGGCACCTGCTCCCCTTCCCCGAGTGAGGGGTGCGATGTGGCGATGAGCATCTCCCGTCTTTAATGGAGGTGTCCTCATCGTGCTCCTGGGGCAGGGGGCGATCGCCATTTCAGCGTGATTTTTGGAAAAAAAAGAAAAAAAAAAAAAAAAAGAAAAAGAGGAAACAAAGTGGGTTTCATCCAGGAGCAGAGTGAGAACACGGTGGTTTGGTGGCTTCTTCACAACCTCCAGGAGGTCCCTTCCCCTGGGAGCATCCCAAGGATGGGGCTACTTGCACAGGGTTAGGGACCACCCAGCCTCCCCTCTGCTGCTCCTGGTTGAAAATGGGCTCTTGATCACATATTTCCCACCTCCCAGTGCCTTAAGCAGAAACTAGTGGGTTTCTGGGTGCTACCTGGAGCAGACACACGACCGGAATCGTCCCAGAGGAGGTTCCTGGTTGAGAGGAAGGACCACCTCCCTCACCCCCTGGGCTGCAGCACAGATGGTGGGTCTCCAGCCGGACTTCGTACCGCTGCTCTCAACCCTTTGAGCTCCCCGATTCAGCCAATTTCCACCGCACCTCGTGCTCTTCTCTCGCCCGTGCTGTCCGTGGGCTGCCTTTCGCCTTGTGCACATCTAAAGCCTCTCCTGCGTATTTGCTGTTCCCTGCTCTGCTTGCTGCCCTGCTGCCTGTCTTCCTGGCCTCATATGTTGGTTGACCCCTCTGTCTAACAGAGAGGACAATATTTCCTCTCCGCGAGGCTCAGCTCATATTCTTTAAGGTGCTTCGGGGTCATGGGATGAAAGGCTTCTTGCTGTTTCTGCAATGAGTCAAAGTTGAGCTAAGAATAGATCTATAAACAAGACAGCAGGGAAGATTTCCTAGCAGAGCCTGACGGGACCCCGGGAATATGTCATTGCCAGAGTCATTTGCAAAGGAGACGTGGGCCCTGCCGAGCCGTCGGTCTGCGGGGTGCCTGGGTTTGCAATGCGGGGATCGGCTCTGGGCAAATCCCCTCCCAATTTGCAGGTCGGTTGTGGTCCCGAGGAGAAGCGCTGGGGCTGGACACCTCGTGGCCTAGCGCGGAGAGGGAGCTCTGCATCTCGTGATGGCTGCAGGAGCCTTGCCGTGGCGGGTGATGCTATGGGAAGCAGCTGGTGGGCCCTTGTTGGGATCGGGAGTGATGAAACCAAGTCCTCCTCCCAAAACTGCGGCTCGCTGGGTGCCTCGGTAGAGGAGCGAGGGCTGGGGCGAGCTGCACGGCTGGGTTTTTCACCAGCACGTGAGATGCTCTAGCAGGAGGCACTACGCTTGGTTGCTACCCACGCTCGTGCAGAGAGGTATTTAGAGCTGTCAGTCTAGCGTGCTGTCTGTCCAGCCACCTGGATATCTGTAAAAATCCAGGGTATATTAAATATCTGTGAGAGCCCTGGACGCACGGAGCCCTGCTGCCGAGACGAGGGCTCCTGATGCGGTTCCTTGTCCTGTATCCCCGCGTGCAGGCGGAGAGAGTTGGGATTGGAGTCTGAAATGTGCAGCTTGGTCCCCATTTCTGGACTAATCGACATAAAAGCCCAAAGTGGGAATCTTGCAGAAAGCAGACTTCCCTTCTTTGTCTTTCCTGACTTTGTCCTCTCTGTTATCTTGACGGCATTCTGCTTGCTGCCGTGTTTCTCTTTAATCTGGAGCCCTCTGTTCTTACCTGAGCTACAGAGGCTTGACAAGGAAAGCCACTGAATTTGGAGAAAAATGAAAGGGAGAAAAGCTTAAAAAAAAGTTTTCTTTCTCTCTCTCATTCTTTAAAAAAAAAAAAAAAAAAAAAAAAAAAGAGAAAACCCAACCCCCAGAAGCACACAGCCAGTAAGCGATGCCTGATTTATCCTTGAACCGTCTCCTGCTTGTGGATCTGGATGCATCAGTTTCTGCCCTGTTTTCTTTTCTTTCCCCCTGCTCTTTCCCTGATGTTTCAGTCATTTTGATCAAAGCCAGGGAAACAAAAGTCTCCTTTCTCAACCCGTCCATGGGAGAAGGGAATCCAGCCCCGGTGCTGGCGTGCGTGCGTTCAGAGCTGATGGGATGGGGAGCGCGGAGCAGAGGGGCGTGCGGAGAGGGGGGGTGGTACAGAAGGAGCTCGATGCCTGCATGGAGATAACGTTTTGTACACGACGACAAGGGATAATTACTACGATCAAAGATTTGTGTGAGGGTATCTTGCGTTTCATTGCTCTCTGGAGTGGACCCATCCTCCTGACAGCTGAGGAGGGGAGCAAACTCCATCGCCAGCTTTTCCCACCATCCTCCTTCCCACCAGGATTTCTCCCAGGAGATGGGGTGCTCTGGAGGCTGGGTGTTTTTGGGGGGTGGACGGGATCATGCGTGCACGGGGGCCAGGCTCTTCTCAGGGGTGCCCAGAGAGGGCAAGAGGCAATGGGCACGAATGGAAGTACAAGAAATTCTCTTTAAACGTGAGAAATAGCGTTTTTGATGGTAAGGGTGGTCAAGCACTGGGAAACGTTGCCCAGGGATGTTGTGGGGTTCCCGGCCCCACGGTGCTGCCGCATTTGCCGCTGCTCGTAGCTCGTCTTTGGAGGTCCCTCATCCAGCACGCGGCTGGTAATGATTCTTGATGGGAATTAGTACCCTGTCCGTCTGGCCCCGTTCTGCCATATAACAAGAGGAGATAAGTGCACTTAACAACACACCAGCTCTTGTTCAGGCCCCTTCTTCCCAAGCCAGAATCAATAGCAGGTCTCTGCAGCTTTTAGAGACTTAGATCCCATTTTTTCATCTCTTTCTCGCTCATTTTTCCCAAGCAGCACACGCTTGATTTTTTTTCTTTTTTTGCACGCTGCGGAAGTTTTCCTATTCTACCTTTCATCTGAACCCGCCTGGTGTTCGCCCAGCCAGGGCTGCAGCTTGCACGCCAGATAAGAAACCCCGCCGTAACCGGGTTCCCCAATCCCCATCTCCATCTTGCTCCTGGTTATGAGCTCTCCCGCAGCCGCCTTTATCTTCAAAGTGCTTTACAACCACTAATTAATCCTGGCAGCACCCCGCTGTGGTAGGTGATGGAGAGCTGCTTGCCGTCACCCACTGGTGCCGGTGCCCTTCTCCTGCGCCGTGGCGTGGGGTTTCTCTCCCCGGGGCATCCCCGCTTGCTTGCCCCGCTTTTGAGGAGCGGGATGCTCTCCCCCAGGCAGTGCTAGCAGGACAGTTGGTGGCTGTGTCACCATGGCTGGGGACCTGCGTGAAAGGGGCTTGCCTGCAGGTTACCGCAAACCTCAGGAGCGGCTGCTTCAAGAGCTGAGCAGTGCTGCTTGCTGCATCTCCTCCCGAGCACCAGCCTGCTTCTCCCTTGGCTTTTGCTGCTAATTTAGTCGCCTTGCCCGGCTTAATTGTTCTCGGTTTGCCTTTACCACGGAGCTGGGCGCGGGTCGCTGGCCCAGCCTGGGGTAACTCGCTGTGCGTGCCCTCGGCAAGGGCTGTCGGGATGAAGACGCGCTTGGGGAGGGCGATAGATCTGCCTGATGTAGACGTACGCGGGGACGATCGGTGAAGTTCCTGTGGTCTGCAAGATGATCAGGCGGGTGCTTGTGCCTCCATAGCCTGTGCAGGGAGCCGGGGGTGGCTGATGCCTGAATACCTAAATGATGCTTGAGGAGCTAAAGCTGGGGAGCAGGGTCCTGCCGGGGTGCTGAGGGCAGGCATGCTGCCTTTGCCTGCATCTTCTGTTCATTCCGGTAGTAGCTCTGAGTTCAGACAGGCTTTTTTTTTTTTTTTTTTTTTTAAAAAAAGCTACTTTTTTTTTTTTTCCCCCCTTTCCTTGCATGAAATGCAAATCAATAGATGTTGTATTCGCATTCTAACAAGATGTCAAGGAGAAAAGGGTAGCCTTTCATTCAGGCAGAGACACAAACACACGGAGGGAGAGGAGGGGGGACAGGAGGGGACGGGAAGGGGGGGACACGGAGGCACGGCCTCACGCCGGGCTGCGGGGCCGGGGCTGCCGTGTGTCCTGTGCGGGCGGGGGGGAGGCAGCGGGAGAGGTCAAGCCCCCAGGCACGCCGGTTTTTGGATATTTTCTGTCTCCCCAGAGCCTTCTGCATCCCTTCCTCCCCAACCCGACGCTCCTGCTTGGCTCCCACGGCAGCTCGCGGCCCTGAAGGGAGCAGAAGACCCAGTCAGGGAGCACTTGGGGTGTTTGCAAAGAGCGAGCCCTGCGGCGAGGCTTGGAGGAGCTGGAGATTACCTCGGGTCGGGCTGGGATCCCTGCAGGCGGGTGCAACCGCCGCGGGCGGCTGGGGTTGGGAAGGAGAGCGGGCAGGCGGCGGCGGCGAGGACGGTGGCCTCGGGAGCTGGTGGTCAGCAGAGAGACGGGGTCCCGCGGTCACGCAGGGCTCGGCTTTGGCTTGCTCCGTCGAGGGGCCTGGGTCCCGTCCAGGGGCTGGGATCGGCTTGGTGGAGGCTGCTTTGTTGGCCGGGTCCCGGGGATGCGCGGCTGGGCGTGGCGGCGGAGCATCTGCAGCCTCGCGCCCTGCGCTCCTGGTTTTGGGAAGCTCTGCCCCCCCTTCCCCGGCCGTGCGAGGAGAGGGTGAGGCAATCTCTGTTTTATTGAAAACTTAAGTGTTATTTACCCCA
The DNA here is from genome assembly GCF_035582795.1 of Mycteria americana. Lineage (NCBI taxonomy): Eukaryota > Metazoa > Chordata > Aves > Ciconiiformes > Ciconiidae > Mycteria > Mycteria americana. The sequence goes on from NC_134383.1 coordinate 5,494,106, forward strand.
GAGACTAGGCTGGTCCCAGATGTGAGTATGCATTGAGACAGCTTGGGGAAAAAAAACCTCTGAAAATACACCAAAAATCATGTTTAAATGTGCCCAGCGGACCATAATGTCTCCTCACAGACCGGGTGCTGCCTGTCAAATTTAAATATGCATTTTAGATTCTCTGCTTGATATCAAAAAACAAACAACCCCAAATATCCCAGAAAAGCTCCACGAGCTAAATACATATTCATACTTTTTTTTTTTTTTTTTGTGTCTGTCTTAGAAATCAAACAAATGAAACAGGCCAGTGCCCTGTTCGGTCCTGGAGGGCTAGCGAGCCGCGAGAGATTTGTTTGCCTGACCAAAGTGCATTTGTTCCCATTTTGCAGATGGGAAAAGCAAAGGTGTCGACGTACTAAAGGTCCGGTCCAAGGTCATGCTCGAAGCTGTGCTCGGCAATTCGGGTGCTGGCCTAATTGGCCAAAATAGATGCAAGGAGAGCGGCTAAGAGTGTGCTGGATTTGGTTAATAGCCATTGCCAGGTGAAAAAAAAAAAAAGCATACGGGAGAAATGTGGTGGGAGGAAAAAAAAGTAAGAATGTGTTGTTTTGAAATTTGCCCAAATATAGTTTTTCAACGCAGGTTTTGAAAGCAGAGCAACATGTTTGTTCTGAGCCCATCAAACATTTCTGTTAATTAGAAATGATTTCTTTGTTCATTTCCTTTAGTTCCTCGAGGATAACAATATTTCTTTTTTGCCTGGGGCGGATTCGGAGCTCGCTGTGTGGGTTTTGGAGAGCGAGCCGCGGCCGGAGGATTCAGCTGAGCCCCGAAGGAGCGCGGTCCTCTCCGGGGACGGATGTCCCTGGCCTGGGCTGTCCGGGTAGGATGCGGGCACGTGCCTCGCAGCCCTGGGAAATCCCAAATGCCTCCTTGCAGCCGGTTTCCCGAAGCACTTGTGAAGGAAAGGATAAATTTGCCTGACCTCGGGCAGTTTGGGTGTCAATTAAAGGGAAATGCAGGACAGAAATATCGCCGTTCTCGTCTCAAGCTGAGTGAGACGCTAGGCTTGTTTTTTACGCAGTGCGATGATTTAGCTCTTTCGGAGGTCAAGTTTATTGCGAACAACGTAACTTTACTCTTATTAAAAGAGAAAAGTCCCTGGGCGGGCGTGTTTCATTCGGCATGTTCCTAAGGACGCGGGAGATGGGGTGCCTTCAGCAAGATAACGTGGGAATACGGTTGAGTTAAAAGCTTTTAAAAACTTGTGGTTTATACATGCAGAGTAGAAAATGAATAGAGATTGATGGCTAAAAGCCAGAGAAAGTTTGTGTCCCGGCGATGAGTGCTCAGCTCCCATCCCTCGCCGGGCGAGGGTACCCCGTCGAGAGCACGATGGATACGGCTTTGCGCACCGAAAGCCCCGTTCCTGCTCCTCCTGGTGCTGCTTGGTACGAAAACAACGCGAGAGGAGGTGCGTGCACGGAGCGGGATGCCGTCGTCGTCTCTGTGATGGGTCTGCGTCCAGCTGCAACGAGCGGGTGTGAGAAACCTGGGGAAGAAAGAGAGCGGGGGAGGAAATCATTGGGGTTTTGTGGCTGGGTTTGGGCGCGAGGTGCTTGGTGGCAGAGAGGAGCTGGAGGGCTCCGGCCCTGGCTCTGTAGCAGCTTGGGGGAATTAATGTTTGCAGCCCGGTGTTTGTGGATGCATCGTCCTTCCAGGAATCACGCGCACCCGATGTGGAGCGTCTCTCTTCCGGAAACTCCCTGAGATGATGAATTTAATGCAAAAAGGAGTCTTGAGGGAGAAGAGTCGAGGGAAATTATGTGTCCTGGGGGAGCGGGGTTGGTGAGAGGATGCCCAGGCAGATGAGCACAGAGACTAAAGCGAGGAGCAGGATGAAACCCTGGGACAGGAGATGGGGGTGGTGGTGGTGGTGGAGGAGTTTGTGACCGCTGGTGGCAAAAAGCCGTGGGTTAATAGCTGGAAGTCCAAAGTATTGGCCTAAAAGTACGCTTGGGCTGGCCTGGAACACAAAAAGAGCTCTTTAGCCCTGAGTTAGTGGAGAAAGAGATTGTTTTGAGCAAAATTAAACATTTTAGTTTGTCTTTAAGCATTAAAAAATGCTTACAATTCATTTTTAACAAAGCTGCAATGAATGCTAAATAACAAATATTATTTTGTTTAGAACATGTCAAAAATAAGCACTATTTCTTTTGGAAACTTATCTTTGCAACCTTTTTTTTTTTGGCGATGCAGCAAACTCAAGCCCTAGCTGGCAAACGCTTTGATCTGGGGGTGGCTGCGGGAGGGGGGACACGGCAAGGGCAGCCGGCAGAGAGGCGGAAAGCCGGGTCCGATGCCCTGCGCCGGGGATGCTCAGGGCTTGGCAAGGGCGCGGGAACTTGCCAAGGCAGGTCTGGGGGAAAGCAGGGATCGGGGGAAAGTCTGGCAGGCTGGAAGGAGGGGATTGCGTTAGAGAGCCTGAGGAAACGCTCCTTGGCCTCGGGGGGAACGGGACGGTGTCGGGTAGGGGGTCTGCAGGAGTGGGTACCCTGGGCTCGGCGTCCTTTGGGGGTCTGTGAACCCGCTGAAGGGAAAAAATACGGCTGTGGTTGGGATGCACAGAGAAGATTGCTTCTCGGTTTCAGAGATTTTGTGCGAAAAACACCCACTCATGCTAAAAAGCTTGGATTGCTCGCCGGTTTGCCTCTCTTGGCAGTAGGCAGAGCTGCCGCTGGCTTCCTGGGGAGGGGAGCGGAGCCCGCAGAGGGGCACGGGCGAGCCAAGGGGCCGAAGCCCGGGGCTGCCCCAGTGGCCAGCTCCAGCCCGGGGGGGGGCAAAAAATTTCCGCGCCCCTTTGCAGGCGGCTGGTGCTCGAGGAGTCGGTGGGACGGTGCCCGTGCCTGTGCCGGGCTGCTCCCTCCATCCCGGGTACCGCTGCCAGCCGGTGCTGGGAGGGGATGCTCAGGGGGTGGCTGGCAGGGATGCTCAGGGGGTCGCTGCCTGTGTTTAACTCCCTGGTTGCAGAGTGAGACCCGCAGAAGAGCGAGTGTGCGTGTGTCAGTCAGCATCTCGAACCAATGGGTGCCTGGTAGGAGGTCTGCTTTCCCCGGTGCATGCACTGAGCCTGGTGCTCCTTCTGCTACTTGTGTGTGCGTGCGTGTGTGCGTGCGTGTGCAAGGAAAAATCAGAGACACTGACTGCCTGCTCCCGTCTCTCCCTCTCTCTCTCTCTCTCTCTCTCTAGCTCACTAACTCAGTCTCCCTCCCTCTGCAAACATTGGATTTAAACCTGCTCAGAATTCAACGCAGACGAAAGCAGCGGCGGCGGCAGCAGCAGCAAGCAGCAAGCAAATCAGCCTCTAGCCTACCGCAGCTCCAAGATGTACCATCCTGCCTGCTGGATCGTCTTCACGGCCACAACTGCCCTGCTCTTCATCCCAGGTACTGCAAAAAGCTTTTTCTCCAGGGGATGGGATGGCATGGCATCGGCTCGCAGGGTGGGAAAGCCAAGCGGTCTGCGCGTGGGGGACCCGGACTTCATGCACATTGCGCACGAACGCACGCATGCAGGCAGGCAGCGAGTTGCTCTGCAGCAGAGAATTGCCAAGCGCTTCCAGCGAGAGGGGTTCAAACAGCCGTGCCCGTCCCCCGCGGCAGGGCTGGCCCCCCGGGCGGGCACCGAGCCGCACGCACCCAAGCGGCGCTGGCATCTGCGCCGGGGGTGGCCAGGATTGCACGGCAGCCCCCCGGCCGGGCAGGGTCCGTCCCTTCAAGCAACCTCTGGCTGTACACGATGGGGTCACGGAGCTTTTTCCCCTTCAAAGTTGGGCACCTCCTGTGCCCTCCCTCTCTCCCGAGCTGTCACGTTATTCCCTGCGCTCCCCCTCATCCCTGCTTCCCTGATTCCTGCCGGGCAAACTCGGGTGCCTGCGCCTCGCTCCCTTTTGCAAAGTGGAGGCGAGCCCCCCGATCCGGGCACCCGGGGGGACCGCGTCGGGCTGCGGCGAAGGTGCCGCAACCTCCGCGAGCTGAGCAGGTGGCTCCCGAAATGTGGGTTGGCCTCGTCCCCACGGCTTGCCAGGGGAGGATGAGGAGGGAGATGCCGGATTTGCATCCAGCGCTGGCTCCGTGCTGATGCTCGGCGGGTGGGTCGTGGCGGGGCAGCGAGCGCAGCCCTGCGCTGCATCCGCGGGGAGGGAGCGATGGGGGCGGACAGCAGAGCTGCACGCCGGGGGGGAAAAGTCGCCGGTGTTTTTTTGACGATGATGTGCACTTTTAGCAGCTGAAAAGCTTACGGTCCCTGTGCAAGCAGATGGGGACTGGGTGTCGAGGCTTAGATCCGATCTTAACCCGACATGTGTTTTTCATGACTGTCGGCGAGAATTATGTCGGACTCGGGAGGGCAGGGAAGAGGCACGGCTGTAATTTCAGCAGCTTTCCATGGTTTAGTTACAGCGCCTTGCTACGCAGGGCTGGCATGTGTGGGAAGAGGATGAGGCTGGCGAGGGAGAGGTTAGCTGTGTCACAGCTGGAAAACGGCTCTTTCCACAGCTGTGACGAGCACGAGGGGACTTGGGCTAAAACTTGCTCGTGGAGGCTCGTGCCGTGGGACCATCCGCGTCCCGGGGTCCCGTGGCAGAGCGGTGCCACGCTGCAGCCCCAGCGGTCCGCAGGTATAAGAGCCCCCGGAATGAAGGCGGGTGCCACTGATGCTCCGTGGGATTGCAGGGGGACGTGACCTGCGTTAGCCCTGCCAGGCCAGCGCCGTCCCCGGGGATGCGCGTTGGCAGGTTGAGGAGCAGCGATGGAGGACCTCTGATGGCAGTGCCTCCGGCTCTTCAGCAATGCCTTCAACCAAAATGGTGCACCTGTGGTTTAGCACGTGAGCACGGGAAGGGTGAGGCGGCTGCGTGAGCTGCCTGAGTTTGCTGAACGCAAGGGGGTTTTTATTGAAAATATTCTCTTGAGCAAGATAAGGCGGGTGTGCCTGGCGCGGGGGCAGCTTGCCTCACCAAGGCTGTGCTGAGCAGAGCGTTGGCTCTTTCACCGTCTTGCTAGATGAGGTTCCTCTGGGTCAAAACTGCAAAGAAATGGATGCAAGGCAGCCGTGCAGGTCGAATGGGAGGACGTGTGACGCTTGATGGGCTCTCATCAAGGTGTCCTTAAGCTGTAGGAGCTGGCAGAGACCTGGCACGGAGCATTTGTGGTTTGCCGGTGCCCTGCTGCAGTTTCCTCGGGACGTGGCTGTTTGGCCCAAGGTCTGGGCTAGCTCTGACGTCCGTGTGTGCCAGGGAAGGAAAAGGCCCATGTATTTAAGCCCCCAGTAACTTGGGAGAGGTTTCTTGATCCGTGCTTACACGGTTGTAGCTTTCCCTTCTTATTTCTCTTAAGCAGCAATATCTGCTTTGGCTCTGAATGTCCCCTGAGCCAAACCAGCCCGTGACTTTGCCCAGCCGGGCTCAGCCGTTAATCCATCAAGCTGAAACCTGCTGCCTGCATTAGAGGAAGGGAAATATTCCAGTGCGCTGGCCTGGCTGCTTGGTGCTTTGCCTTCCCGCCCTCGCACCCGCCGCTTTCTGCCTCAAAGCACAGGATTTGAACATCTCCTCTCCTTTTTATTTTTGTATGCCTTGCAGAGGCTGGATGTTTTCCCTCCCTGCCCAACCCGGCCGCAGCACTGATTTCAGTCGTGGTTTCGCTGCCGTGGGCTGTAACGCAAGTCATGTTGGCAAAGTCTCCCCGGATGGCAGCCGGTGCAGAGGGAAGTCGAATGGTCCCTGCCGACCCTCGGAGCCCGCACCTTCCCGGAGTGGTTTTTTGGGCTGTTTATTATTTGCAGGCGTAATCCCACGTGTTTTATGCAGGTGATGCTCCCCTGGGATACGCAGAGGCTGTTTGTGAAGTGCGAACTCTTTCCCTCTCCGTTTTTATCCGAATCCTGCGGGAGTTTCACACGGGGTGGTTAAAATGAGAAGGGAACCTGCTTTTAGAAGGTGTAATTAGAGTGAAGGGAAACTTCACAACTTGAAGGCTCCTGCAGAAAATAGCATCGCAAAGTTATTATTAGCTGTAATAGCTTATTTGCCAGTTTTTTCCTCTTTCTCTCGCTCCCATCTCCGTTCTTCCCCCCCCTTACTTTTGTTAGGAAAGATGCGTTTTTGCCATCAGGGCTCATGTCGTCTCGTTACCAATTTACTCTTGTGGAATCTAAAGACACGAAAGGTTAATGCAATAATGAAACCCTGACCCCCCTGGTCATAGATAGCGTCTTACTCTGCAGCTTTTTATTTCTGTGTAAGACAAGTTTCCATCGAAAATAATTTCGAAGGCTTAATGCTGTTGTCTTCTGGTGCCTTGGGGGAGGCGGGTTCCTGGACATCAGTTGCTTTCTGAGGTGGGCTCTTTCTGATGGGAAGGATGCTGAGGATTTTTAATGAGCTCAGTGCTGCAGGATGGGGAGGTGGAGTGGGTAATTGAATTGTCAAGCTATTGGCAAATGCTTTGAACTGCTGGGCATTTTGGGTGCTGTTGTTTTGAGATGTACCGGGGTGGGCTGTGATGCACTGGAGAATGAATTTGGGGCAGGGGGGAGTATATCTGGCTAATCTGCAGTCACGGTGTGACATCATGGGCTCTCCAGGTGGCAAAAATCAATGCACATCAGCCTCTTCAGACATTTATATTGCTGCTTTTGCTGGCTTGGCGAAATGGCTCGTCGTGGCAGCGGCTCCTTCCAGAGGTCAGGAATCTGGCAGTGCAGGGTGAGAGGGACGATGCCGTTTGTCACTGCTCCTGGGCATCGGGGTCAAGATAAAGCTTGCAGAGCTTGGAGAGTCCCCCGGTGCTCTGCCATCAGCCGGGACCTGCTTTCTGCGTCCCCCCAGAGACTCTGGCTGTGCAACCCCTTACCCTTCTGCCTCAGCCTCGCTTGGGCAGCATGGCTTTGGTGGTGGTTATAAATCCAGTCTAAAGTTAAGAAACAGACACTGCAGGAGTTAAAACCACCTTTCCATCCCTTCCTAATACAGGGCCCCTGCCACGGGAGCACGCTTTTCCAGCTGCCGCCACCGCCTGTGATGTGGCCGTCACCTCTTTCCGGGCAGGGGATGCCGGACTGGTGGAGGGCTGCTGATCCCTGCAACTAAGCCCGAGAATAAGTACCTGGAGCACATTAGTTCCGCTTTAGTGTCATTTCAATATGAGCCAGAGGGACTTAAAGGGATTTTCTGTGCTCTCCTAAAGGCTGGGGATAGTAGTGCGTAGGGCACTGCAGCCATCAGTCCTCCATCAGCTGGAGGTGCTGGGGAAGAAAGAGGTCCCAGCAGGACGAGGAGTGTGCACCGGTGGGCATCAGCCCCAAAACGCTGCCTGGTCTTCCTCTGCCTGGTCTTCCTCTGCCTGGAGCACAGGCTGTAGTTTCCCTGTCGGAGGTCAATTCCTCCGTCCCCTGGCTCCCGGGACAGGGAGATAGCTGGTGTCGGCCTTTTGGAGGATGTTTTGTTTCTGCCGGGGAGGAGCAGCGCTTGCTCTCGTTTTCAAATGAGGTGGGGAGGGAGCGTGACGGGAGAACGGGCACACGCAGCTTTTGCTCCGTGCGAATCCCTGCGACACAAGTTCCCACAACAATTTGCTCTGGGGACTGCGGGTTTCGGGGCTGGTGGCTCCGGTGGCTGCCTTCCAGGATGCCCCAAAGTGGTGAACCTTGCTTTGTGTTTTCCAGCAGCTTCTCTTTGACAGCGTCTCCTTTGTGCGTTCACTAGTTGCAGACGGCCGGGTGGAGGAGCTTTTGCTGGTGCGAATCCCTGTGAAAAACTGAAGAAGGAGAAATGTTTCAAAGGCACCGGTGGGAGCTGGGTACCTTAGCCGGTGCCTTTGAAAATCTTCCCCAAAGGCTTGAATATTTGGTTATGGCGAATTTCAAGCTGCATAAACAGCTGTGTCCGTGTTTTACACTTGAATATGCAATTTTAAGTTTGCGCTCTGCTTGGTTAGAAACCGAAGTCGCTGGGCGAGGAGCGGGGAAGGAGGCTGCTGGGGTGCTGCGACGAACCCCGGCACGTTCACGGGGGGAGCAGGGTACCTGGGAGGGTCCCGTTGCTGCAGGCAGGTGGGGGTAGAGGAAAACTTGTGGGGTTTTTTCCGTAACATTCTCCATGACCCTGTGGTCAGCCTGGGCTTTGCAGCCCTATCCTTTTCCCATCCCCAGTTAGGCAAAGCCGGACACTGGTCCCCGTCCCTTCTTACCTTATGGCCTGAGCATCCCCAGCGATGCTCTCAGCCGTCGGTGTGTGCAGGATGGGGAATGATCTCAGCTGTCACACTTCTCCTTTTTGTTTAAACTTAAAAATAATAACAGCTCTGCTGCAAATCTCCTTGCCTCCCAGTCATCTCTCCCTTTCCCTAATGAAGGCATGGTACTTAAAATTACCAATGCGGCAACAGCACATACAGAGGTGGCTTTGACACTTGCTGCTTCAGTGGGTGGGTTTTTCCAGGGAACTCCTCTTCGTTTCATGCTTAGAGGAAAGAAACGCTTTCCTGCCTGCTTCTCAAAAGCTCTGGGACTGCATTATCACCCTCAAAGGGTGACCAAGCAAGGTGGCTTGCTAGGTCTAGAGGGGGAGGAAGGGCAGGGGATGCATTGCCCTGTGAACTGATGGTAGCATGAGCCCAGGTATTGTGGGGTCTGGCTGAGCAGACCTTGGAGCCGGTGGACTCTCCTTCTAGTCCCGGCTTAGGCTCAGAGAGTGTGGGGTGGCGGAGGGCAGTGGTTTGGGGCATTGGTTTGAGCTGCGTGGAGGTGGTGGGCTTCTCCTGGCAGGGCCAGGGAAGAGTGTTTTGCAGAGGAGGCGTCTCTTCGAGATCATCTGAAGCAGGGAGTGGTTGCATGGTCGCAGAAAGCAGAGACTGTGCTTTCAGGGGCTTTCTGGAAAGGGGACTTGGTGCTTCTCTGGCTTCTCGTGTTCTGGATCTGTCTCCATGGGCTGAATTTCCCAGATGGACACATCAGCCTTGGGCACCAAGGCTCAGCTAGCTGCAGAGACCCATCGGTGCCTCAGTGTCAAGAGCAGCCTCCTTGGGAGGAGCCGTTTTGGGGAATTGGGACCTGTTGCCTGTGCGGCAGAGTCATGTGCACACCGAACACGTGCGAGATGAGGCAAGGAAGGGGGAAAAAGAAGGGTTATTTTTAGATTTACTTTTCTGTGAATTCAGCGCTAGTGAAATGTGCTGGATTGACAGCTCTGGAGACTGAAGCGGGCTGCAAACTGCGGGGAAGGGGTAGCCCGGCAAACCTCCCCGCGAGCTCCGTGCTTCAGGATAAGATGCTGGGACTGGACCTCATCAGCTCAGACTGTCTGGACAGCAAAATCATGGGGGGTGTCCATTGTGTTGGCCGGGGCTGGTGCACCGGTGGGGTTTTATGTAGAGGATACAAGCTTCCCGGGGAACAAGCAGGGTTTACCTGTGCTTGACGTGACTTTGTCCTTCGTGGCTCACCCCATGGCGAGCTCCTCACGGCTCCTCAGCCACGTGAGGACCAGCTGGACCTGCAGCAGGAGGGCTTGGGCTTCCTTCTGGTACAGCAGGAACATTACCCTTTCCACTAACCAAATTGCCCAGGCACATTTCTTCCCCGTGCTCCTTGCAGAGCATGGAAGAAGACGACTTCGGGCCCTTGGAGCAGCTCCAAACTGGTGAGACTGGGGGGGAACCAGGCTACCTGCGCCCCACGACGTGCTCTCCGAGCAGCGTTCCTCTGCTGTCCACTTGCCAGCCCATCGCCTCCTCTTGCCCAACCGTTCACTTCTGGCTTTTATTTCCTGGACTTGTTGCTATGCATGTGGCGTGTGGAAGGAGCTCCAGCGAATATAGGCCACACTTTGATTGTTCAGCAAGCTGGAAAATGATGATTATAATTTTTGACAGAAGGGAAGGAGGGGGAAGGAGATTTCTGGGCTTTCAAATCTGCTCTGTCATAAGCAGGATCTTGCAAGGGCCTTCTGATGACTTCAGCTGCCCCAAAGGAAATGGCGTTTGTATAGCAAGAGGGGTTAGAGGAAAAATTCCTCTCTTTACAAGGACAAACCAGCGCTTCTTTCACCAAGCTTTCCACCTTGTGCGGCGGTCCTGTCACAGCGCATAAGCAAAACGTGCTTGGTGTTGTCCAGTAATCGAATGGGAAGCATCCGAGAGAAACCTGGATGCTGCTAAAAAAAAAAAACAACCCATCCCTGTTAGAGCAGCGCACGCAGGGTGCATCCTTCGTGGTGCAGCTGCTGGCAGAGGTCCTGGTGAAGCGCTGCTTTCGGCGCCAGCCCCAGGGGACGCGGGCGTTAAGGTCCTTAAAGCCAGCCCGTGCAGAGCATCCTGAAACCGTCTGGAAGTGAAGCCTGAAAGGTTCCATAGACTTATCCCAAACAGGCAGCTGCATTTGGGGCCACGTCACGGCTGGACCGGTCTCGGCATGCTCCTGGGTGGCCGCAGAGCCCATGGAGACCTTAGCTGCTCCCGCTGTGCCCCTTCCCGGCTCGGCGGTCCAGACAATCGCCGTTGGCATCGGCTGCGCGGTCCCTGACGGGTCTGCCTGCTTATTTATTTTATTTAACGGCGTTGGCTAATTTCCACTTTAATTTTTTTTTTTTTGTTGTTTATTTTAATGCGATCGCTTCTAATGAGACTAATGACATTTAGTCTCCATGGCGGTGCATTTTAATTTGGTCACCGAAATGTCAGTGCGAGGCAGCCGCCTCCTATCTGCCCACAACAAAAGGCACCGCAGACAAAAGGGCTCTGTCCCCGGCAGTCCCTCGCCCTCCTTATCTCCTGCCTCCCAGGGATGGGCCAGGACGCTTGGCAAAGCCACCCTCCCGCCGTCCCCTCCTCTGCTGGCACCAGGGGAGCGGGCTTGGCCACCAAACGCTGCGAGGATGAAAGGCGAGGGCTGCCGGAAACGCAACCTTTTGAGGTGAGCCAGCGCGACATAATTAATCAGATGTCAAAACCTCTAAGCAAAGTTAGCTTTGATCGGCAGGGAAATCTGTCAAATAGGTCGTTCTGCTGCCTGTGGTGCTTTTCGCTCTCTCTCTGCCCATCCATCTACCTTGCCACCTCTCCTTTCCATGGCCGTGGTGGCAACCTCCTATAGCCAGGTGGGACTTTCCAGCTTGCAAAGCATGGACCAGCATCTCCTCGCCCTCACCGGAGCCGGCGGCAGGGCTGGTGCCATGGGACAAAGCGGTGTGGGCACTCGTGAGCCCCTTTGCTGAAACGCCATGGGGTTGGAAATGGGACAGCGGGGAGGGGGTCCATGAGCTGAAAGTGGACATAGGCACTTGCAGAGGTTCGAGGTGGTCAAATGCCATGGTGTGAAATTGGAGGGGGCTCTGGTGCAAAGTCGGGGTGTCAGGAACAGCCTGAAACCCAAGGGAGAGACGGCGCTGGGTTGCAAGTGGCTGCACTGGTGAGGTGGCAACTTCTCTACATTGTGTTGTACTTGAGTCCTCTCAAGATGTTGAACCTTAGAAGCCCGAGCCGTTTTGCTTAAGAATGAGTCCTTTTTACTGCAATCTGGGTCCAAATGCAGCTGAATTTGATCTGTTTTCCTTTGATCTGTTCCCCCCTCTCCATTCTATGTACCAGGAATGGATGAAGATTAAAGTTTGCAGCTTCTGAGCAAACTAGGTTGCTCATCACTGCATGATACCCAATTACCTGCTGATACCTCAGGAGTGAGAAGGTATTGATCCTGCTTGGATTTGAGCTTGTTGAACCAAAGAGTCGGGATATTTCAAATTTGTTGCTTAGGACATGCCATTTCCTTCAGGAATCAAAGCACGATGCAGGCTGTGTTTCTGTGCCCCATGGTCTTCGGAGCCGATGGGAGGTGGATTTGTTGTCTCTGTCACATGGGAAATGACCAATAAGTGAGAAATAATAGCATCTGTACTCTCCACAGTACGGGAGGGATGTAGATGTAATGACTTCTGTGATGTGCATGAGGAATATCTCCATTTTACTGAAAATGAGTCCCCAGAAGCTGATTTTTTTTTTCCCCCCACGCAGGTGGTTTTCTATGTCCTCCCCACAAACCATCTCTTTGTGAGCCCCGCAGGCTGCAGAAGTGCCTTTGATGGCATCCCCTGTGTCTGCCTTCCTCCTGTCTTCTGCTGCCTGTCGTGTTCCCAACCAGAAATAGCCTATCAATTCAAAATAAAAACAAAAACGCTCCCAAAATTACGTGGTGAGAAAGAGGCCTGAAGGACTGGATCGAAACATTTATTACTGCAACTCGGTGGTATCGAGTCTCGCTCTTGCATAGTGGTTGTTTCCAGTAGATCTTAAAACACTTCACGGAGACAAGAAATTTTGTTGTCCCTGTTTTTGCAGACAGGGAAGCCAAGGAATAAAGAGGGAAAATGACTTGCCCGAGGCATGTGCAGAGACACGTGTTAAAAGACATGTCCTCCCTGTGGCTCCAAATCTGAAGTGGAGGTTTCTGCACCTTTTTCCTTGGGAAACAGTGAGTTTCAGCTTCCTCCTTTGCGAAACACAGGAGAAAGACTGTGAGATCAATACATCGGGTCCTGAAATCCCCGTGCTGTGCTGCTGCGGAGGTGGAGCATCACGGAGGTCTTGGGCTTGCGCTTACGTGACCGTCGGAGCAACTGATGCCCTGGCTAGTGCCACCGGCAGGAGAGGCTGTACCACGCTTCAGGTAGCGATGTCTGGAGGTAGGCAAACACGAATTCATGATTAACAAGAGACTTAGTCTGGCTTTGTGCGTCGAGGGGCACCCTCTGCTCCTCTCGAAGTTGGCGGCAGGGCAATGTGTGCTTGGTCCCCCTGCCCTTTCACGTCTCGTTCCTGCCTGCCTTCCCTCAAGGTCTGAGAGCGATCGTCTCCGAGGTGAAACCGGGAGGCGAGCAGAGAAGAAATTCTCAAGCACGCTCTTCACTCAACCCTTGGGCTGCAAATGGAAATGCTCTTTGCAATTTAACGGAGAGCAAGCATTCGTCCCGGCGATGCCTGCCCTGCGTCTGCCTTGTGCACTGCAGCATCTGCCGGCCGCTCCGAGGCCGAGAGTCGATGCCTTTGCCAGCCTTTCCCTATCCTCGGGATACTTTATCTTTATAAAGTAGCAATAAGTGGACAGTATAATATATTTCACTTTTAATAAGGTGTTGCCAGTTGCACACACTCCGCAGAGCAATTAGTGTCAAAAGCAGCTAAGCAATGGCGGAGAGCCGTAATTCGACTGTTTACAGGGTTGGAGGATTTATGGGCAGGCGTTGGGGAGAGCCGCAGTCGCAGCTTGGCTGGAGATACGGGAGGTGCTGTGCCCTGGCTTTAAAACCACGTGCCTCCGAGCTGTTGAGAGTCCTGCCGAGTCGTGGCAGCTCTTGAGAGAGAGAGAGGCCCAAATGAGCCGCTACTTCATTTTGGTAGCCCCCCAGCTCCGGGCCTTGGGAGGATGCCTCCGAAAGGGGACGCTGAGCCTGCTCTGATGTGCTAACCAGCCAGGCGGTTGCCCAAAATTCAGGTGGGGAGGACCTGTTTGCTCTTTGTGCGTTGGCCTGGAAGGCAGAGCTTTGTGGTCGTCCTCATCGGGGAAGGTTCGCATCTGGATCGAAGGGAGACTCTGGGCTCGGTTGGTACGTGAGCGTTGAGCTGATGGAGACGGTGCGACAGGGTTGGAGAGGGGAGTTTTCAGGTCTTGGGAAGAGTCTTCTGCATCCTTCCAGCCCATGAAATACGTGGAAGTATCCAGAGCTGATGGTGGACCGTACTCGGTGGTGCTGCTTCGCATGAGAGTAACCCCTTTTGCCGTGCGACGTTTTCTATCCCAGGCATCCAGGACTTCTTGCTTTATTTTTAATTTTTTTTTAGCATTGGGGCATGCTGGGCAAAGAGCTTCAGTGAGTTAACCCGGGGAGGTGCTCGTCTCTGCCTCCTTCCCCTGAACTGAACATCCCCTGCTTTTGTCTGGGGACTCTCTGATCATCACAGGTTGTACTGTGCAGCAGGAAGGTGGTTTTTATAAAGACTGCCCGCGTGTTGATGTCTCTGCCGAGGCAGTCAGCTAAGCGATCCTGCCAGAGCCCTCCTACCCAGATCTAACCGGGCTCATGCTGCTGCTCAGGGCGCGGGTTTCCAGAGGCTCGGCCCGGCGGTCCTTGGCTGGCGATAGCTTCGTGGGTGGACAAAAAGCAGCGTTACGCTAAAGAGGGGGTGTGGATGGAGGTGCCGCCGTGCCTGACGGTAGGGATGGGGCTGCAGACGCCGCAGGTTCAATCCAGCCCGGATCCGCTGCGGGGAAGCAAACCCAGTTTGTGTCAGATCTGTCGGATCCGATTTCGGGGATCTGAAATCCGCCCGTTGGCGAACGCAGGTGAAAGCCCCAGCTCGCAGCCTCTGACGGAGCGAGGCGTGATGCCGGGGATGCAGCGGGTGGGGTTTGCGTCCCCAGTGCCCGGGTGCCGTCGGCTCTGCGCTCCTGGACCCGCGCCTCTTGCGACGTTCGGCATCCCAGCCCCTGGGGCAGCCCCGCTTCCCAGGCGAAGCCTTCGCCTTCCCCCGCGGAGGGAACGGCCAAAGCGTTTGGTTTCTAGAGCGAGCACAGGCAATATTTCTGAGCCCGTGCCCCTGTCTGCTCCCCCTCTCCCACCCCCTGTTTCTCAGTTCAATAAAGTCCCAGTTTCTGGGGTTTGTTCTCCGAATTGAAAGCCTTCCATTTTCACACCTCTGTAATTGGTGCTATCTGTTGAGAGAAACTCTGCAACTCCAGCCAGCCAAGGTCAGGAGGAGCTGAATTGAATTAAAAGGAGCAGAAATTGGTTCGAGGTGGGCAGAGGGCCGCGGGGAGAACTATGCAATTTCTCTCCTCGGGGCTCCTGATGAGCAGAGCGAGCGGCAGCTTCCCATCTCAGCCCGCGGGGGGCTGACATCGGCCCACCCACACCTTAATCTGCACACCGAGGTGGGCACCTCTCAATTGAAAACAAGGAAATGAAACCCAGCGCCTCCTCCTTTTATCTGGTCAGCGGGACAGGGCTCTGCTCCTCTGGTTCCTTGGCGAGGATGCTGACAACTGTCACTGAAATGACCTTGGGGTGATTAAATACAGCAAGAAATGATGTTTTTAATAAAAAACTAAAGCTGTGATAGAAGCTGATGGCTAGGAGATGTAAGATGCCGTGCGGTAATCCTACCTGTAACTCAAACCCGGCTGGAAAAACCCCCAGTGCTGTCGGACTGAGTCAAGGGTGAGCATCCCGGCGTTTGGATCACGGGTCCCCAGCTCAGTCTCTGCTGGCTTAAGCTGGTCTAAAACCGGAGCGACTTCAGCCAAAGCCGGTGGATTTATAGCCCTGTGGTAGAGCTACGGCTGTAGAGTGTGCTGGGAAGTGCCATGGTGTGGAGTTGTCTTAGGGCAACAGATGTGATGCTTATAGCTCTTACAGAGCTGCTTGGAAATTTTCCCACTTTCCCCCCCCCCCCCTTGAAAAATGCCTATTTCTTCACTCGCAGAATGTTATGAGCGCTCTTCGCTTGGCTCTGGAAGGTTTGCTTGTCTTGAGGATGCTGTTTCATGGAGCAGGAGGAGACCCATCCCAGGAAGGGAGTGCTCTGCCCTCCAGTCCCTGCTCTGCCCTTATCCCCCAGCCCACACCGAGCCTCTCTTCCCCAGGCCAGGCTGGGCTGGCTTCCTCTTCTGGAGCTTTTCTACTGGCTGTATAATTAGCGTTTATAAGGGATTTGGCCCCAGGTCTTCCCCAGCCCAGCTAAATGTCCTTGGCTCTTCAGAAATAGAGCCGCTCTCGCTTTGGTGCTGGCTTGGTGAGTATTCAGAGTAGAGTGGCTCCAACAGGATAGCGCAGAAAGGGGGAGACGTTTCAAATGGTGAAATTTGAGGCAACAAGGGAACAATTTTCCACCCACTTCTGAGCTGGAGCGAAGCCCTTCCAGTCTCTTTTTCTCTCGCTCCCCAGCTGGGCTGGCACCGGGGATGTGCCATTTATTAGAAGCAGCAAGAAGGCATGTGGCCAAGGTAGCCTTGGAGGATGCCAAGCGCGGTAGCCCGGCTGCCCAGCTGTTTGGAGGGTGTGCTTGGAGGATGTCCCCAACCCCATTTTTCCCCCCAGGGGACTCGGTGCTTGTGGCCTCGCTGTCCCCTGCTCCCATCCTCGGGCAGGAGAGGAGCCCCGGGCACGGCTGCAGCCGGCGGAGTGCCCTGCGGCCGCCCCGGGCCCCCGCTCTGCCTCGCTCGTAATTTATACAAGAGCAAGCCGATGTTCCCTTTTAAATTGACAAAGGCAGAGAATGGAGCCCGGGAAGCCCTCTGACCCCGGAGCCCTGGTCCATGAAAATTACAGGCGCTGTACAGCACGTTTCCTCTTGATGTACTTGCAGTGGGGAGATGCTGGTTAATTTGCCAGGACTCAGAGGTGACCCGGGTTTAATAAAGAGGATTAATGGATTTGAGCTAAAGGTCTCGGCTGTTTTGAGCTGATAGCCTTCTCCTTCGAAGACACTATGGCAAGGCACAGCTCAGCCTCTTGCAGGGAGAGGCGGAGGCGGCTGGCTTAAAGGAGCACGCTGCTGCGTCGGCAGGTGATTTCCTCGGGGGTCAATTAGCAAAGCCAGGTACCCCGACCCCCTTTCCCCGGGCACGGGCAGCGCGGTCGTAAGGCTGCCAACCCGCCCTGTCCCCCGCCTGTCATTGCTGCCTCCGGTGACGGCAGCGGAGCAGGGAGGCTGGTGCTGCTCCGGGATGTCCCCTTCCCTTCCCACCTCCCAGACACGTGTGCCATCCCCGGGGCGGGGGGACGACCGGGTGGCTGAAGGCGAAGAGCACGACAGCCGGGCACGGACCTTGCGCTCAGCCTTTTGCTCCCGTTTTGGGGTTTGATGCCGAGTTTGGGCTCAGACCCATCGTTTCTGCAGCTAGCCCCGTGCTGGGGCTGGTTGAGGCTAGGCGATGGCAGCAGGGCTGTCCGGCCAGCGCGTCCCTGTGGCAGTGCTGACCTTACCGAGACGAGTTTCTGTTTCGTACCAAGTCCGGCAGTGCTTCCCACAGTGATTTACACTCTTCCCCTTGGGGAGGAGAGGCAGGGTTTTAGGGATGGGGATGGGTACACCAGGAGACTCCGCAGTGGCGGGGACCTTAGGAGCAGCAGAGGAGATGGTTCGGCTCAGGGGCAGGACGCCTGAGCGTTGTCACAGCTGGATGTAGGGATGTAGGTAGGATGGAGAGGGAATTTCTTGCTCGGGGAGGAAGAGAAGGATGCACATATAAGGTGTAAGGGAGTGGGTGGCAGGGCTGAGCATCGGCTGGGGTGCAGGCAGGAGCCGCACGAAGGCAGTTTGTCTCGGCAGATCGGCGCTGCCTTCCCTGCGGGCAAGCCCCTACGTGCCGTTCTTGTAAGGGTTAACGACAGCCCTGTGAGAATGATCCCACGGGGCTGTCAAAACTCGTAGCAGGAGTGATAGGCTGCCAGTGGCTGTGAATGGGGAAAAGGCTGAGCCGAGCCACTGCCATACCCCCCTGCTCTGCCTTCTCTCTCAACGTTCCCAGCACTCGGAGAGCAATGAATTCCCTGTAGCATCCCGCTCCCTGGCCCCGGAGTCTCTGGCGATATTCCCGTAATAAGTAAGTGGAGTACTTTGGACGGGAGCAGCGAGGGACTGGGCCGCTTTCCCTGCCGGGAAAATGCACGCACGATCAATGCAATCAACTTGCCCTTCAGGTCCTTTTTGGGTTGGATGGAAGAGATGCTCTGACTGAAACTCATTTATTGAGTAGAGAAGGTGCAATGAAATTACAAGCTGTAGCTTTTACCAGCTCCTGGCTTCTGCCTTGCCTTTTTCTTATCCAGCAGCATGCCTAGTATTATGAAGCATTATTCTCTTAAAACCCCATTTCTCCTCTTTTCAGAGGGGTAGGTAGCACCCAGCCGTTCATCCTTTGCCAACCGCGGGTGGAAGCGTTCAACAAGAGATTCCAGCCTCTGAGTGCTCCCCGGCGTGGAGCTGGGTCATCTCTAAACTATTATTTATCTCTCTAGGGCCGGACACTGACCTCTCTTACCTTGGTACTCATCAGGGAAATCCAAACAAATGATTTCCTTGCAGAGCTGAGCATGAGGTCAGAGCCGAAGCCGTTTGCAGTCTCCTCCCAATGAATCCCGCAGCTCTTTAGGACAGGGAGCGAAGGTATTAAATGTATTGTGGAGAAATTAAGCGCAGGAGCCTGAATGAATGAGTCAGCAAACGCACCTGAATGCGATGCTCTGTTATGAGGGATCCCGACGCGCTGCTGGATCGCAGCTCCAGGTGGAAACCCCGGAGGGAGGTTGTAGGGGTGCACGTGGCCGCACAAACCCCGAGCACCGTTAGGAATGAAGTCTCATTTTGTCCATCTGAGTGTGTGTTTTGGTCACTTCAGGCTGATGCTGGCTATATTTTTTTTTTTTTTTTTTTTCCTGAAAACTGTGTGACTCATGGGGAATTTTTCCCTTTCTAAACAGGCCTATTTTCGAGTTGGTGCCGAAATGAAAAAAGAAAAAAAAAAAAAAAAAAAAAAAGAAATCGTGAGTTTGCTGTCATTTAATCTCTTGTGCTGCTCCTACTAACCAGCCGCCGTAGAGCTCGGTGCGCTAGCCTGTCTGGCAAATAATCTTTAATGCTCACAAGTGGCCAGGATTTGGGTTTTGTCTCACGTCTGCTTCCTCCAGCAGCCTGGCAGAAAGCAGCATCACCTCCGCACCATCCTCTTCCTCACGAGGCGTGAGGGGCGGGCTCCGGGTCCCTGCCTGCCGCGGTGAAGGTTTTCTGATGTGACACGAGATCTGGCTAATGGCCTTACGCTGCGTTCGTGTATCCGGGGGGCGGGGGACCAAATTTAGCCGTGCGGTAGCTGGGTGAAGCGTCTATTTCGGGCAGCGATGGGGACTCGTCCGGCGTGCAAAGAGGAGCGCTTCGGCCCCGCAGCCGCTTCCCGAGGCTGCTTCCCGGGAACGCCCCGGCTTTGGATGCGAAAAGCAGCTTTGCAGTCAGGTCAGGTGCTGTCCCTGGAGCCGAGCCCTGCACCGAGCCGTCCTCGCAGAGCTTGCCCCGCCGCGATCTGGGGGTGCCTCGGCGGGGACTCCCCCTCTGCAGCGGGGTCTTGCAAATGAGTGGGGCTGCGACAGGGCTGCTGCCTTAATGCATTCAGCCTGCATTGTCTCCCCTCCGCCGCTGCCTGTAATTTATACCTGAGATTGTCATGTATTATTTAGCTCGGCATCGGAGATGAGAAATGCAGTTCGTGGGAAGGAGCTGGGCAGAGCGTCCCCAGCTCCGGTTTTGCCTGGGAAGTGAACGGAGCGGCTCCGCGGTCCGACCCTCCGGCCCCGCACCGTTGCCGCGGCTTTTCCCGGGATAGCTCTCATCCCGGGCATCAGGCCTAGCGCGAAATTGCTGCTCACCCCTGCAGCAGGAGATTTAATTATCATTAGCTTAGCTCGCATAGCTCCACGTGGTGTCGTGCAGCTGCGAGTTTATCTGGGCCTTTTAAAAATCCAGCTGCAATATATGTTTTTTTTTTTTTTTCCCCCCTTTCCTTGTGTTTTTATTCTTTGCCTCTCACAAAAGCTTTGCTATCCTATAATATTTTGGGCCGCTTTGGCAGCCCGTGGCCACGGTGCATACTCGAAGGGGAGGAAGATGTGTATTTCACGGAGGCTTGCAGCCAGGCAGCAGGAGCAACTTGTGGGCACGTTGAAAAATAGGCAAGTCCCGTTCCCAGGGCTTGGGCGGTTTTTGCAGTATTTGATGTTTATTTTATAGCCCGTCAATTACACTGGGGGAAAAAAAAATAAGTCAGAAGTGTTCAAAAAACTGCCTTTTTCTTCCTGGCAGGTTGTGAGCAGGAGTTGGGGTCGTGTGGCGGGTGTGGGAAGAAGGGGAGACATCCCTGGGGAATTTCCCTCTGTGGGTTGGAAAAGCCCAACTCCCCAAATTGCCCAAATTTGTGAGTGTTTTTTCAAGACCCTGGCAGCCTGCGCAATGGGCTGGCAAAAAACCAGC
This sequence comes from Mycteria americana, assembly GCF_035582795.1. Classification (NCBI taxonomy): domain Eukaryota; kingdom Metazoa; phylum Chordata; class Aves; order Ciconiiformes; family Ciconiidae; genus Mycteria; species Mycteria americana. Next base: position 5,514,160 of record NC_134383.1, read on the forward strand.
CCAATCTCTCCACGAAACTGCTGCCTTTTAGCAGAAGTTTGTTTGCATCAAGCAGTTTCCACAAAACTTTCTTTTTTTAACCCCAAATTGGTTTTTTTCCACCGAAAATCCGCTTTTGCTGGGTAATCCCAGGCGGGTCCTCGTCCTTTGGGCCAAATCCCTGGCGCAGTGACCTTTTCCCATGGCTTTTCCCATCCCTTCCCCGCCCGCCCCACCCAGCCCTCGAAACCGGTTTCCTCCCATTGCCAATAAAGGCAAACAAAAATTAAATCTATAATTATCATTACTAATTCCACTTAATTAGTCACAAGCCAGCAGCCAAATTGGCTTTCTCATAATTATCAGATAAGCAGTAAGCACATCTCATAGATTATAATTAACACTGCTTAATTAAAATCTAATATACATACACCCTTTCCTCAACATATGCCTAATTGGGTTCACAAACAGAGGGGGTGTGAAGCCCCCATCCCCGTTGCTCCCCTAAAGGTTCGTTTGACGCTGCTTCTGTGTTAAGTTGGTGGCGGGGCGGGATGCTCTTCTTCTTTTGCTTTAAAACACCTTGGCTCGCAAAAAGGCGTCTCCCTGCTGCGTGATGAACTCGGACAAGATGCTCTCCCGACTTAACTATTTTTTATTATTATTGTTATTGCCCCAGCTGTTGACCTCTCCATAATCCGCCGTCTACGCTGGGCTCTGCAATAATAAAGCAGCTTGAATAAATTACGCTTTCAAAGGCGAAGGCCGGATTTTGGCGCTGAGCTCTGGAAATTGATGGCTCTCTTATTGCCGCCTTATTTTCCTGAGTGGGGTCGGGGGAGGCTCCGAGGCTGCGGCGAAGCCTTGCGCATCGAGGGAAACCCTTGCCCTTGCTCGCACGCTTCCTGGCCCTTTGTATCCCTGTAGGAAATGCTCCTGCTGAGCCCTTCCCCATGGGGCCAGGAGCTGTGCGGTGCTGGGGTGCAAGAAGGACCTTGGTAGCCTGCAGGGTTGGTGCTCGCAGGCAAAGAGCCCGCAAGCCGTGGTCTGTGCACCGGGGTAGCCTTTAGCTCTGCTTTCCCTGCGTTTGGTGGAAACGCTTGTGGAGGGGAAACCAAGGCCTGAGCCAGCTCTGCTGTCCCTGGGGAGCCACTGCCTGCCCGGGGGTCGCAAGGGGCCACCAAGCCTTCGGTGTCCTCTTGCCGGTGGCCTGAAGAGGTGACTTGTGAGCAGGGCACCGACTGCCGGCACTGCCGCTGCCACCGTCTGACCTTGTGGCAATAATTACATCTTGGTCCCAGGTAGCCGTGCCTCCCGTTTGCGGAGAAGCTCTCGCCTATTTGGCTGCCTGAGAAAAGCGGGAACTACTGATAGCGCTGATTATTAATTAGATCATTTGCCTGCCGGTTTTTGCTGAGCTAATATCTGACTGGTGAGCTGATTCACTGTGGGAGATTTGCGAAATGTGATTTCCGTCTGAAAGATGCTGAGCTGAGCTCCTTGCGGCCGGGACGGAGGGAGGCTCCTTCTCCAGGGCTTAGTCCCACCGCGGGGTCCTGGCTGCGATGCCGGGGCTGGAGACCCCTCCTCTACGCCGGGCAAGAGATGGGGCATCGCCATCACGAGTGCCGGTCCTTGGGGATGGGAGGGCTTCCAGCTCCGGAGCATTGCGGCTGTGGGCGATGCAAGGGCATCCCGCCGCTCCGCGATGTGAGCTAATCTCGAAAGGCCTTTAATGCGGCGGCTGCGGAAAGTAAAGGCTTGGCACGTGTTCTGGTGTCGGGGGAGGATTTGCGGATTAGAGATGTGTAATTGTATGTAGTGCATGACAAAACAAAATAAGTGGCAAAAAGAACTCAGTCGTATTAAGAATTCAAAGCAAGCGTTAAGCTTTTTTACATTAAGGGAGGAAAAAAAAAAAAAAACAGGCGAGCAAAATGTGCGAGGCAAAAATCCCCCTCCCTCTCTGGAGCCTTTGCTCTGTGCGCTCCCCCTCCGCTCCTGCCCGCTGCGATGAGGTGCAGCCGGGACGCGGCGCTGGGGGATGCGGGATGCTCACGGGGGAGAGAGGGGCCAACCGCTTCCCAGAACTTTTCCTACCCAGGTGCCAGGCTTGGATGGATTTGCTGGCCGGGGATAGATGTCCGTTTGGAAAAGGAAGGCGAAACACGGCCGGGGCTTCCTGGCTGGTTTTCCCGGTGATGTCGGCATGCGTTGGAGCAGCAGCCAGGTGCCTTGAGCCGGTGGCGTGGTCCAAAGCCGGTTGCAGGAGGGGGTCAGCTGAGCCCCCCGGTCCACGCCGCCCCTGCTGCCGTGCAGTCGAGCATCTCGGCAACCGGTTGCTTGCGAGCTTTTTGCTAGACCGCGCGAGGCAGCTGTACGCTTTTTTCCGTGGGGATTTCTCGCCATCATAAGATCTTCCCAGATTAAGTAAATAATTTCACATTAGCTTAATTAAGTCTAATAGACTCATTAGTTCACTCTTTGCGCACGTTCCCGAGGGAGCGATGGCCGGGAACCGTGAAGAGTTCTGCGGAGAAATCCTGTGGCATTTTGAAGGCAGACGCTGGCAGTGGGGAGCTCTGTTCCTGGTTGAAGGTTGGTTCCAGGAGGTTCAGGAGTTAAAAATTCACGTCCTTGTGGCGATTCGAATCGTGGGCAGGTCTTTCCTGCCCAAAATGCTGCTGGATTTTGGGCTGGCTGGTGGCCCAGGTGTGGCCGTGTCGGTGGGTGCGGCGTGCCAAGCAGGAGCGTGGTCCAGGCCATCCCCTGGTGTCACAACAGCCTCCGTGTGCTTGGGGATACCTCGACCCGCTTTGAACACGGTAGCACCGCGAGACCAGTTTGGCAGTCCCACGAGGTCCGACTTTGGGCTGAATTTTTTAATCATAGGATGCTTTGGGTTGGAAGGGACCTTTACGGGCCATCTAGTCCAACCCCCCTGCAAGAGCAGGGACATCTTTGACTAGATGAAGGTGCTCAGAGCCCCGTCCAACCTGCCCTGGAATGCTTCCAGGGATGGGGCCTCCACTACCTCTCTGGTCAACCTATTCCAGTGCCTCACCACCCTCACTGCAAAAAAGTTTTTGATGCTTTTGCAGCACTTTTGTTATTTCTACCTGATGCCGGCTCCACCAAACCAAGAGGTTTCTAAGCCCACCACGCTCAGAAGCATGGAGAAGGGGTCCCGATCCGACGGCAGGGTTTGGGTGGTCCCGCCGGCTGCTGCGCGGGATGGCAGGTTGCGGCAGGAGCGGCTCCGGGACGGTGCTTTGCCGAAAGCCGCGGACAGGGGACGTGGAGTGACTGGTAGGGGACAGATGTTGAGCTGAGTAGCAGATGTGTGGGGAAAAAGGCTACGGCTTCCCTGAACAGAAGGTGATGGGGAAGGGAAAGAGCTGATGGAAGCTAAAACGTTACGTGTGTGTGCGGGTGCTTGCCGGGGAGGGAGCGTATCTGTCGGCAGTAGGGGAGGATTTTGGCTTTTCTGTTACCTGCCTTCCTGGTGGTGCCTGGTACTGAATTGTACTGCGGTGCGCAGGATGTTTTTATGATGCCTTTTAAAGTTACGTCAGGGGCATTGAGAGCATACGGATAGGTGACCTCTTTTGGCATTTGCATAAATCTAAATAAATAAAATAAAATTGAGAGAGGGAGGCAGGGACCTGCGGCTCTCCTCATTCTAGTGGCGTGTTTCTATCTCCTGCACACAATGCTGAGGAGCGGAAACCACAGAAGAGGGAGGTAGACATCTGGTTTCCCTTTCAAAAGTGTTGCCTCTTCTTTATTTATAAAGAAATTATTGTATTTAAAGCTAATAGTCATCTCTTGTACCAGCAGAAGAGCAGAGATAGGTGGATAGATTAGAGGGAAGCGGCTTGTGCATATAAATGGGAGTTAATTTTCTGACTCTCTGGAGACGTGAAACCTAGCTGAGAGCTGTGGGGTTGGGGGTTCCTGGTGGTATTTTGCCCTCAAAAGCAGCGTGAGAGGCGCCTGTCCCGGCCGGAGGGACGCTGCGTGGCGGCGTGCCGGGTACCACCCGCTCTTCTGCAGGGCCGAGGGGCAGGCTCGAAGGGAGAGCCGACAGCATCCCTCAGGCATCGGGGCGGGCAGCTTCTGCTGGTACTTGTGGTTTTGAGACTTGTGCCTCCAGATCCCGCCCGTAACGCTTCTCTTTGCTCCGTGGCGTGGCGTGACCCTGGATGGGCAGCGGGGTTTAGTCCTGGCCGTGCGTCAACTCCAGCAGGGGTGGGAATGGGAAGGGAAGAGATTGAAATGCTAAATACACCCAGCAGGAACCAGCTGGAGCCGGTGGAAACCTCAAACGTATACCTATAGAAGAAGAACACAATGTTTCATTTATTTTGTTTTATTTCGCAAGAAAAATCTTCACAGCCCAAACTGTCACTTTGGAAATAATTCGTGGCTGAGGATTTCAACACCCACTCCAATGATATTTTATTCTGACCCTAAACAAAATCAATAGCTTTTTTTTTTCTCCTCCTTTTTCTTCTTCCTTGAGAAAACAGTATTTTTCAGCTCAGTGGAAGAAGAAAATAGATTCTGCCCAGTGTTGTTAAAAAGATATTATAACCAGTGTCTCTGGAAGTGTAAAAAGTACATGATCTAATATGTCTGAAGCAATTTTGAAAGGCTGCTTTATTTAGGATAATGGAGAAGCAGCAGTAAACCTCATAATCTTCCTGGATAAAGAGTACAGCAGGAGGTTTCAGAGCGGCAGCTTTCTGCCCTGGCTTCTTTTTTTCCACCTGTCAGAGCCAGGGTTCCACGCTGGATGGGGCACAGCGAGGCGGTGGTACTCGCCCGCAGCCGGCTGCCGTGCTGCTGCCCGCCGGGCCGGGGCACCGGGGGACGCCGGGGGTTCGGGGGGGTCCTCCTTTGGGTCTGCAAAGCCCCCGTGGAGGGGGGCTCTGGGATGCAGAAGCACCTCTGGGAGGGTTTAGGGCAGCAGGGACGTGGCGGGGGGCATCTGCGGCGCCGATGCTGCGTCTTTTCGTGTTCCCGACCTCTGTAAGCAGAGAGAAGCCTTCAGCAATATCGTTCTGTCGGTCACCCTTCTCGGGAATTGCAGAAAATGGTGTTTGTCAGAAGGGAGAAAAAAAAAAAAAAAAAAGAGGAGTCTGGTGAATTTTAAAATAAATTATAAATTATTTTTTTTAATAAATTATGAATACATTTTCTCTGTCAGGATTTGAGACTCTGTGCTCTGATCAAAAAGTTTCTGAGTGTGTTCTCTCCCCGCTTGCTCAAATGTAGATGTGTGCATTTCTGCTCCTGATTTTATTTTATTTTATTTTGATGAATTTTTTACTCCACCAACAACAAATACTTTGTTTGTTCTTGACGGGCACCGAGGGAGAAAACTTTTGAAATCCTGCTCAAACACTTCACTTGCAATCAGGGTGAGCACTAAGAGGATGCTCTGTGCCACCGCAGCCCCTCCGGCATGGGCACGGGGAGCGGGAGGAGGCAGCGGGGAGAGGCGTGTAGAGGAAAAGAGAGGATGGGTGGAGCTGGTGCAAGGTGGGCTTGACGTGTACCACCGGCCCCGGTGCTAACTGAGGTTGCTTGCGCTGTGAAAGCAGTTTCTTGAAGGTCTTTCCAAGGGTCTGAGGTCTAAATCCTTTGAAGAAATGAGATCCGGCGAGTGATGCCACCTTACCGGGTGGTTTGCATCCTCTTGTCTCCGTGCCCAAGCTTCCAGGTGTCTGGGTTTTGTGTCGGTGCCAGGCTCCGGCTTTGCTCTGGCTTTTGCTGCTCGGGTGAGGGTAAGGACCCGGTTCCTTACAGGCGCTTTCTCCTGCTGCCGCCCAAGACTGCTGCCCAGCAGCACGTCCTTGGGCCGCTCGTTGGACTGGATAAAAGGGACTTTATTAGCCTTCATCCTTCAGAGGATGACAGGGGCAATCACTCTTGTAGATTTTAATTAAAACGTTTAATTAAGCACAGTTCTAGCAGGCAGAAAAGTTAACGCTTGATCCTGGCCGAGTCCCCAGACTTGGAGTTGGCGGAGGCGGGGGAGAGGAGGAGATCGACACAGAGGAGATGCATTAAGCTGCCCGTCGGTAACGTTACCAGACTCCTGTTAAGAGCGTGCGGGAAGGGCAGGAGACGACCGTGGTCACAGTGACACGTGTGGGTGCTGGTTATGGGTTTCTCTCTGGTGCCAGTTAGAGGGGAACGGTGGCTTCCTTGGATCTGCTGGCCATGCTCCTGCCGTTGTAGGCTGGCACGTTGTTTGCCTTTTTCACAGCGGTGGCTTGTCTTCTTCAACTTGAGGTGCACTGCAACCCCCACGTCCTTCTCAGCAGCTCTCCTGCTCAGCTGCTCCCTTCCCAGCCTGTACCAGTGTGTGGGATTATTCTATCCCAGGTGCTGAGCTTGGCAATTTTCCTTGCTTAATGTCATAGATACTCTTCAGTATTTTGAAGAACACAGCTGCTCCTGTAAAAACAAATCCCTGAAGTGTGTTGAGGTTTGTAAAACTCATTTCCCATGTGGAGGTGCCAGGGATAACAGTGCCTGAAGTGGCAGAAGAGCCAAGGCAATGGCTGGGCTAGTTGGCTACTGTTAATTGTACTAGGACAAAAAGAAGATCAGCAAGACACAAGACCTGTCTGTGCTGGGTTTGGACCCTTTTTGCCCATTCCCTTAGGAAGCACAGGTCTTCCGTGCAAGTACATCCATGACTTTAAAAAAAGCGTCAGAAACCAGTTCCTGAAATAGACTGTGGGGAAGGAAGGGGGGAATAAAAATCAGTGCAATGTACAGCCTTTCTCCAGGGAGCAATTACCAGCCCAAGAAAAAGCTATTAGCGCTCTGCTCCCTTAAACGCCTTTCCGTGTGTGCGCGTCCTCTGCAGCTCCCTTCCCGCTGGTCCCCCAGCAGCAGGTACAGGAGGAGCCGCCGGCTCCTCCAGAAACCTCCCCCGAGCCCCGCCGCACCTCCCTAAAGCCTTACCCCATTCTGTCACCTCTCCTTAAGCTGAAAGGGGAGGGCAAGTCAGGAGAGCCCAAGGAACGCGGGGAGCTGTTGGAGGTCTCCAGCCTCGTCTTGCGAGCGCTCTGCTTTTATAACGGGCTTCTGCCGAAGCTCTCCGGCTGCCCGCGGTCTCTCGCTGCTGGGCACGGGGTGATGCCAGCCCCCTCGGGCTCCTTGCGGTGTTTTTCCTCCTGCTGCAAAACTCCGTGTTGTCTAAGCCACGTGAAGCAGCAATAATACCCCTCTGCCCCTTCCTGTCCTGCTGCAGGTTGGGGCTAGCCTCCCCTCATTCCCGAGGTATTTCCGCCACGAAGCACCACTCTTTCTCACCATGCATGACCAGGAAGCCCCATGTCTGTTAACTTCATTAATACCTAATAGGATTCAAGCCATTTTCTTTATTTCTAAGTGCTGTCCCTTAATAGACGCTCTGTGTGCTCGCATATCTTACCATCGAAGGTGCTGTGTTAAAGCTCCATCTGTCTCTTTCAAGCTGTGGGGAGGGGATGCTCCCGGGAGGGTTGGGCTTTAGGACTCCTGTGTTACCGGCTGTGGGGCGAGTTCTCAATTTGAGGGTGACAGTTGTAACTTCAGGGCTGGCGGCCAGGATATTGAGAAGCTGAGAAGCTTCCCCGCAATAATAATAAAAGAATAATCCGTGAGAAGCTGAGATTGCAGGGGAATGGGAGGACCGAGAGGACCGGAGTCACCAGCTGGAGAGCGATGCGGTCTTGTTATCCAGTTAACGCCTTGTGGAGCTGGGGAATATTTAGCTCTGGCTAGCAGGAGCCCCAGGGCTAGTCACTGAGGGTTTTTTGGCTGGCAGTTCAGTGTGAAAAGCCAGGGTTCACCCTGAGTTGAGATGCAAACCGCCATCACCGGTTCCCTGGTTAGCACCGGTGCCGAGGTCGGCCTTCTCCATCTCAGAGGCAGGCTCCTCCGCTTCCCCTCTCCATGGCGATCGCTGACGTGTTTATTTCTCTGATTAATGAACTCTGCAAATTAACCTCCACGCTGCTCTATAATTGCTATTAAGGCTTCAAAAATCACTTAAGCGTTTCCGGCACTTGCGAGCCCATTCTGTTCGGCTGGCCAGTGCGGCATGCTGATTGCAGGGAGATAGAGCCTGTCTCCTGACCTCCACGTTTACAATTAATTATTGCATTCAGCACCCAAATTACCCCCGGTCTCCACGTGCTCAGCTTTATCTCTCTACACACACAGGCTTGGCTTTTAATTAAAGGCCCTTCAAATTAAATGAAAACAAATTCAATTATTGCCTCTCATTGGAACAGCTCACCGCAGACTCCTGACTATACTTCTTGTATGGAGAACCTGGGGAGTGCTGGTCTCCCATAATCCAGTCTAACTAAATTTGCCTGCTCTGCTGTTTTCCTTATCATCAGTTGAGCTGTTTTCTCGCCACCAGGTCAGACGTGGGCTTGACTCGCAGAGGAAGCCGAGTTTTAAATGGTATTGCCCTCTCTTGTCGGCATCTTCATATCATTGCCCTTCAAGGAGAAGATGCTCTTGTATGCCGTGGAGGGGTGGGACCGTCATCATTAGTCTTCATTTGGGCTGCAGCGGAAGGTAGAGGACCCCAAAAATGAGGGTTTGGCCTCCTTGGTGCTGGATACCCGACTGCCAGGCGGTGGGATGGTCCCTCGCCCAAGGGGACTGCAGCGTTCAGAGCTGTACGTTCGAGCGTGGAGTCCTCCAAGCCCCAGGTCTTCTCAAAGGGGAAAGTGTCTCATGGGAACAAGGGCCAAAATTTTCCAGAAGCGTCGTGACTTGCGTTATCGTAGTCGGGAAAGCATCATGAGTTAGCGTTATTTCTGATGGCCTTCGGCATGGCAAAAAACAAGTGGCTGGGAAGGTTTCACAGCAGGTGGACACCTTGGGAGAGCTTGGCTCAAACGGGAGCTCTCGGCTGGAGATGAGCTTCATTTAACCCAAATAGTGCCTTCTAACTCTCAGATTCCCTTTCAAGCGATGTTCTTGCCTCCCCCCTCCACCTGCAGCCCTCCAGCCAGGGTTTCTTAGCTAGCAAAGCATCTGTCTGTCCCACGCTCTAGCGATCCCCTAAAAAGTCCTTCTTCATCTCCCACATGAAGGAGGGAGAGAGAATGTGGCTCTGGCACCGCTCTGCCAAGTCGTTCGGTCCCGGTTATTATTTTTCTCCCTTTGCGGAGTTTGTGCCATCATCTGTGCTGGCAGGAGCTGGCAGGAGGGACCAGCTCCAGCCTCGCTGATGCGGAGGGGGAAACCATCCAGCGTGCGGAGGAGGGGAAACCGAAGTCATCAAGCGTGCCCAAAAACCAGAATGATAATTAACGTCGGGGGTAAGACTCTCTGGTGGTGTAAATCAGCGAAAGCTCCGCAGCGTTTTGCCAAGGAACATCAGCGGATGAGCTGCCTCATTAGCTTCACCTGTGGAAAACCCTTCCCTGGCTTGCAGGGGCTGCCCGTGCCTGGCGAGGGGCGGGTGGTGGGCAAGGGCACGGGCGCCGGGCAGCAATACCGCGGAGGGATGCTCTGCCAGCACGATTCAAAAAGCACCAGCCTGTGCTTTCCGGAGCAGCCAAACTCCTCATAACTCTCCCGCTGTGCCGAGCTTCTCCGCGTGCTGCTCTGTATGGTAATAACACGAGATTATATTGCTCTTTAAAAGGCCGCAGCGATCTCTTTTTATTTTGCTCACAGCCAAGCACCGCTGCCTCGCGGTGACTGAAGGTTAGGCTGCTGTGACCGCCCGCTCCCCGTCTCGAGGGCAGCCTGCCCGCTCCCCCGAGCCGGTGCCCGGCTTTCCCCTTCATCTGGGGTCTGCTGGGAGCTTTCCCTGCGTCCCTTGCTCACGGCCGGGCTCTCTGCTCACTCGTGACGCCATGTCTCCAGGGCCACCGCGGCCGCGTCTCTTCTCCCAGGTCTGCGCTGGAGGATGGAGGCTGGCAGCCCCTCCTTCCCACCCGAATTGGGCTGCGCATTGGGAAGCGGGATGCTTCCCGGCATCCAGCCTCAGCTTGGGGTAGGGAGCATCCTGCAGCACCTCCTTAGAGGCTGCAAGTTTTGCTTTTCTCACCCAGCTCTCTTGCCTCGGACCGGTGCAAAGGCATCTTGGCGACATGAGCAACCTGCTTGGCTTTCTAGTCCGAGGCAGGCTCCGGCTGGCTTCGCTCCCTCCGGTGTGCCGATAGCGAGCTGCGGAGAGAGGGAGAAATGCCTGTAAATAACCGCGATGCATACACGGGCTCTGTCCCTCGGTGCGACCGCTGCAAGGGGAGGAGAGGAAAGGGGGAGATTCAAAAGCCCGGAGGAAGAGAGGCGAAGGAAAGGGTGGTAGGGACGGGGGGAGAGGCGGTGCGGAGGGATGCACGGGAGGGGGCTAGAGAGGAGCAAGCACCGGAGAGCCGGAGCAAGCTCATCTCGCTTGCCCGCGGGGTGCCCGGGCTGAGCGAGACGGCTCTGTTGGCATTTAATTTGTTGCTGGACACCGCATCCCGTGGCTCAGAGCAGGCAGGGTTTCAAAGCCAGGCATTGCTTTGTGGTTTTTTTTTTTTTTGGCTACCACCCGCCGTTTGGGCAATTATTAGTCTAGAGCAGTCGTGGAGGATTTTCTGCTTCAGTTCACGAGTTCCCCCTTGCTGCACAAACACTCTGGTGGGGAACTGATTTTCTCTGTGATGTTCCTGCGGCCGCTGAGATGTCAGCTCGGCGTCTGGGGTATCGCAATGAATGTTTCTTCCCCATCAAAACCATCTGGAGTGCTTTAATAACACGGGGTGAGATCCCAAGGTAACGCTCGTGTTGCGGCCGAGGATTAAGATAGGACGTCAGAGTTTGTGTCCGAGGGAATCGCGTTTTCCCTTACCCGCGGCATCTTTCCATCAGCGGATCTCAAGGCGTGTTAATCCTCGCCTGCGAGGCACGGCGGGGTCAGCATCCTGGGGCTGCAGCTGGGGGAGATGAGGCACAAGGGGAGAAATCACTTGGCTGAAGATGGGTGGTCGGAGAGGAGCCCTGACTCCCATCAGCTCTGTGCCAGCCCTTTGCTTTTCATTAAATAAATGCAACATAGTAAAGAAAACACTCTGTGCCGTGCATTGAGGGGCTGCGCCGTGCGGTGGGAAGCCCAGAAGCATTGATGCAGCCCAGGGATGTGGCGGAGGGAGATGGTTTTATGGGGCTTTTAATTTTTTTTTGGAAGTTTGCAGCAGGTGGAAGAAACGCAAAGGTCTGAGTTCAGGTTTGACTGCAGTCAGGCGCTTTTTACATGCGGTGGGGAAGAAAAAAAAAGTGATTAGGCGTTTTGGAAAGTGTTTGTTTTGGGCATGCATTTGCCTTGAGAGGCCCATTACTGAGTGCGAGCCCGTACTTTGCAGTGCGGTGATGGCAAAGTATGGTTTATAGGCCTAATGGAGCAAATTTGTCACTGGAGCAAGGAGGTGTGACTCTACTCAAGTTGGCAAATTGTCCCCCTGTTTCTACAGACTGCTGGTTTTACTTTCCTTTTCCCCCCTTTCCTCCACCATCCATCATCATTCAGGGCTTGCCGCAGTGATTTCCCCAAAGTCATCTATCCCGAGGCTGTGCCATTAACGTGCAGGCTTCGGCGTGATAGGTTTGTTTGTTCTTGGAAAGCTATAAATATTGCTGAAGTAATGGCTTAGAGGATGAAGCTGGGCCTTTTTTGGGTGTCTGGGTTCCAGGGGGCTGAAACCTAACTCAAAAAATAAATAAATAGCCAAGCTGGTTCGATGCTGTGAAAGGAATGAAGGTGTTAGGCAGGGTTTTGCCTCGGTCTCTCCATCAGACACCTGGACCCTCCAGCTCCAGCTTGTTTTGCTCTGCTGCAGCATCCTAGCCGGTTGTGTCCCATCTTGTTGTGTCCTGAGCATCCCCTGCTCCCAACAAAGCGGGGAGGGCTAGGAGTATCCGAAGAGAAACGTTTAGTGGTTGCAATATGTAATTTGGCTACCTCTTGGTATTTTCCGAGAAGCGAGTATCTTTTTCTGGTTGGTTGTTCGGTTTTGTTGGGGCTTTTTTGTGTGTACGTATCTATGAAAAGTGTTATTTGGGGTGAGGGCATAGCTTGTTTTAAGCCAGCTTGGCTTCTGTGACGGCAATGTAGACATAATTTTGGTAATTAGAGTCACTGCCCCATGAACCGTTAATCTCTGGGGTAAGAGTGCTGCTGTCTGGCAGAGGGATGTTCATGCCGTGCAATGTTGCGGCCGCGTGCGTGGTATCTCAGGAGCTTTCTAGGCTTTCTGGGCTTTAGAAGCGGTGGGTCAAAATGTTAAACAGGATTTTCTATTAAAAACGAAGCATCGGTCTGTGGGTGCTAGGGTTCCCAAAGAGAAGCTGTGGATGGGAGATGCTGGAGGATAGCCTGCCCTTAGTCTGGATGTCCTTATCCCAGCAGTGTCAAAAGACCCTCTTTATATTTAAGATACCCTCTCAGAGATTAGAAACGGACATTACTTGACTTATCTCATCAACCCTCCGCTGCAGGTAGAACAAATATTTCACGGGAGCTGGCTGTGTGGGATGGTTTGGCTGGACTCTGCTGTGAATGCTGATGATGGATAGATACGAAAGGGAAAACGAAGATTAGGTTATGACCAGTTTTCAGATGGGAAAGAGTCTGAACTCCCTGGATAATTTATTTGTGGTGCAAGATTAGATCGGCTCGGGATGGGTAGCGGGTTGTGTAGCCTGGGGCATGGGTTTTCCAAGCCATCTGGAGGATCTGCAGACACCCTGCCATTGAGGTCGGGTGAAGATAGGTGTCGGTGTACTTGTGAAATGCCGCTCCTCTTGCCACCTAAGGGCTCTTTCTGCTGAGGACAGAGCAGCTTGCTAAGGAGTGAGAAATAACTTGTGAACCCAGAGGATGGCACTGCCACTGCTGCTGGAGAAGGAGAACGTGGGTGGAAAAAGCTGGTTTTTCAGCTCCTCTCTGCCGATTGACTTTTTTTCCCCACCGGCGAGCAGAGGCTAGTTGTTATTTGTGGCCATCTACATCCCTTGCTTTGTTAGCACAAAAGAGCAAGAGGACACAAGATGGGTAGGTCTGTGGCGCACCTTTGCCTCGTTTGGAGAGGCATGGCTCTGAAGGCGTTTTTGCTGTGAGAGTCGGTGATTATACAAGGAGTTTTGCTTTTCCCATCCTCCCAAGAAGCTGGCACCATAGTCTGCAGCTGTGTAGCGAAGCAGGGAAGAAAGAGAGATAAGATGGAGAGAGAGTGGCATCCGGGAATGAGTTAGACCTGTAATAGAGCATCTTCCTTGAAAGAGGCTGTTACTGAAAATCCTTGGCTATTATAATGCACCGAGAGGAGAAATGAGGTGGTGGGTATGGCGTAGGTTTGCATGGGGAAGCTCTCTGGTAGTAGAGCTTTTAATAGGGGCTTCTCAGCATGGCTAATTTGCCTGGAAAGCAAGGAGGTGTGTTTTGCCTTATCCTTGGTGATTTTCCGTGTTTCTCCCAGTGTACCTGCTTGGTGAGTCCCGGTGATGCCTTTGAGTGTGAGGGATGCACGTACACGGGTTTACATCACACTAAGTAAAAGCAAAGCCAAGAAAATCTTCCCAGTGAGCCCAAACTCTATATTTTCTGCCCAACCTGAACGCTGCCCAAGGCATGGCTAAGGTTAAATCTTTCCTTTTCATCCCCGTCTTCTGTGAAGACTGGACGACTTCGCTAAGTGTGATTGGAGCAGTTTGTTTTTAAGCTCCACATAAGCACTATGCTGGATTTATAGCGTTTTCATTCTTTCTGAATCGACCCGCTGGGAGCCATTAAACTTTTATTGCTCTCTGCAGTTGCCTGGCCGGAGCGGGATAGAGCGGCCCCGCTGCTGGAAATGCTCTGTCTTCGGCTGCCGGGGTTGTGTTGGAGAAGGGATGGGACAGGGACGCTGGGGAGAGACGTTCCCATGCGCAGGGCCACCCAGGGCTTTGCTCGTTAGCTGTAAGATGCTGTGGGTGCAATGGTCTTCCAGTCCTCTGCAAGGCAGAGGAAGACATAGGAGTATGTCCTCCCCTCGGTCTTGCTGTTTCCCACCTCTGTTGACTGAGAATATCGCTGCTCATCTTTAAAAGCTGGGCATGCAGGAGATTTAAGACTATTATTTTTGTTGCATCCTTGGACTATCTAGCTTATGAAGTACCCGGTGTGGACAGACTCACGCCACGTACCTTGTCTGTGCTGGTGAGGACCTTGAAGTGTGTCCTCCAAAGGATGCCCAGAACCACTGCTGGGGCTTTGTGTGGGGGTGTTGCACGGTGCTGTCTGTCTTGCCTGTTTCATCCACAAGCTTCGTTTCTAAATATTAACAAAAGGAGCCTTTGATTTTTAGGGGCGGGAAGATTGTATTGCATTTTATAGCGGGGGGAAGACAAAACATGGATGCTGTAGCCTGATCTACCTGACTTGGGACTCTTTTGGCACAGGGAGAGGAGAGCCTCCTGGGGAGGGCATTTTTCTCATCACGAAATAGGTTTTCAGGATGGGTGAGATGAGTGCCTTGTTCATGTGCTTGTCCCCCTCCAGCAGAGCCGAGGCTAGGTGCCCGGCTTGTAGGTGGCTAAAGCTGGGGGAGATGCTTCCTACCTAGGAGAGAGGGACCAGGCTAGGAGCAGAGCTAGATCAAACCGAGAAGGTGGTCCATGACCTGTGTCTCTTGTGTCTTAGCTGCTGTCCCTCAAACGCAGCAGCTGACAAAGTTTCTGGTAGGAATTTGTCTTGGCATTGCAACCTGTGGCTCCTGTCCCACTCTTCCCCACTACACCCAGCCCTTCATCACCGTGGGCTTTCTCTCCAGCAAGGCACTCTTCTACAAAACACTGTTTCTCGATTTTTCTTTTTGGCTGAACCTTCTGCCAACCATCTCCTTGGGTTCCCGTGAGAGCCCTCCTTCAAGCTTGAGTGCGTTGGGTCAGGGATCAACCACCCCTGGGCCTCCAATGTTGAAACCGAAACATCGGGCAACTGGAGTTCTGCAAACGGCAATTGAACAGACCCGAAGTGGACGCTTTCCCCCAGTGAAGGCAGGTTTGCATTATGCTCTTGTAGCTCTGAGAAGGCCAGACTGGGGTACTTCTGCCGGCATGTTTTCTAATTTAATTACTTATCCTTGTCTCAAATTGTTTATGGTACACTAGGCTATTAAATGTGCCATAAGCAAATGGCTCTTGAAAGAGGAAGAGGATTTATTTGTTTTAGCAACCACTCCAACAAAAGTCTATTTCCTCAGCTAATTAAGATTCTATTCGCTAATTTAAATGTTATGCTAATTAAAGCATAATTCTGAAACTGTAAAAAGGAACTTAAAAAAAAAGGGAGAAAGAAAGAAGCAGCAAGTAAGAAAGAAAACTGGTTGGCCTTTAGGAATTACATTAAATTTATTGCGTTGTTGTAACAATGGTGAGCAGAGTAATTATTTCATTTGCCTCTCATGTGCTATTCATGCTGTTGCTTTTATTCATTTTCCCCCCATTCTCGCACTTCATCTCATTAACACCCCTTCTCTCCCCTCTAATGGGCATCATCTTGCGATGGTTTAAGATGAATTGTGAGCGTGATCCTTGTGTTTCTTGGAGAAGGGCCACACGGAGAGTATTTGAGCTTGTTTATCTTCCAACCCAAGCTGAGACAATGCTCCGTGGCCAAACTCGCTTACAGAGTTACATTGTGCTCACTTTAATTAAAATATAAATAATCTAGTTTTGGGGAGGGGAAAAAAAGCAAGAGTAAAAGGAGCAAGGTCTGTTTTGGTTTGTGTTTTCTTTATTAAATCTCGCTATACGCGCAAAGACCGGGACTGGCTCCTGTTCTCAGTTCACCCATCCAATTCTTGCCACGTAACTTAGCAAATAGTATCACTGAGCTCTTAGAAAGGAGATTTAATTCACTGGAGACTTTGGTAAGATTGTTGAGCCGAAACTTAAATACAGCGGGGAGCAGGGAAGTAGGGAAACTGGACTTGCTGTTGTAGTTTTGGCTGTCAGTTGAACGCCAAGTGTGAGAGGTCCGTTGCCCACCTTCAAGCTGGTTGATCCCACCGAGGTTCGTCACCCACCGAGGTTCATCACCCACCGAGGGCTGGCGTGGCCCTGGGCAGCCTGGGAGATGTCAGGCTGTGGCTTCAGGTGGGCATCAGAACTGCAGCCCGAGCATCATCTCCTTGCTTTGATTTTTGCCTTGCTGGCGTTGCCCGGGCCAGGGTAGCCACGGCCGAGACTCTGACGTTTGCTTGAGCCTCTGGAGGCCGTGATGAAAGGGCAGAGCCGTCTACAAAGTGGAGAGAAACCAAGTCACCGAGAGCAAGCGTGTGCCTGTACTAGGAAGGAGATAATAAAAGGAGAAGGGGGAGATGAAAGATGAGCATAAGGAGGCCCGTCTGGGAGGAGCAAGCCGTGAATGCCAACAAAATGGAGGTTGTAGCAGACCCAGTTTTATCCCCCTGTATGTTCTCCTTGCAGTCAGGCTCCCTGCCTTCCTCCGGGTCCCGCTTTGCCCCGCTCGCCCCAGCCCCGGGGTGTGGGAGCTCCCTGGCTGCTCCATCCTGGGGGAGAGGATTTGCAGAAAGTTGCTTTGCAGTGTTGTCTTGCTGTGTTAATATTATTAATAAAGAAAAACAGACAGGAGTTTATTATTTTGCTTTCATTTATGCATTTGGGGTTTTTTAAGAGGAAACCAATTAAGGTTCTCTGCTGAGCCCTCCAGCTCCCAGCAGCTTTGGGAAACGCTTGCCACGAAATGCATTCAGTCTGCAGCCAATAACTTTGTGTGTGGTCCTGATAAATAAATTTGGGTGATGCTTTAATAACTGACATGACTCCTTCTCCCTCCTCACCTCCCTCCCCAGCCCTAACCCTGCTCACTGCCAACCCCTTGCCTGGCAGGCTGAATCCTTTGGTGGTAGAGGTTGGACTGGTGCAAACTGGGGGTTGTAGAAAAGCCAGTGTGAAATTCGAGGCAGGGCTGGTCGACTTTCTGCCCTGCTCAACAGTGTTGAGTTTTTAGCTGGGGTGCAGAGCTGCCGGATGTTGCCTGCATCAGCTTGCTGGGCTGCTTCGGATGCTCCCAGTCGGATGTAGGCATCTTTGGGGTGTTGCGCTGTATCTGTGGAGGGATGGGGACCGAGGGGTGCTTGTTCCCGGGGCAGCAGCTGGCTCAACCCCTTTCCCGAACCCAGTCCCTCTGTCCATCCCTAGCTTCTCCCTGCAGCTGTGTTCCAGCTGTGGAGCATCTCCTCTCCCTCCCAGCTCAGCCCCCTCACGCTGCTGAGCCAGGTCCCTTGGTCCGGACCCACGAGCAGCACCTGCTGTTCCTGTCCTAGTCCGCAGATATATTTAAACTTTGATCTTGATGGGAAGTGACTGGTGATACATTAAAGCCATATGTTTTAGATGGAACGGCGAGGACGTCTAAGCTCAGTGATATTCACATCTAGAGAGAGCTGGGAACTCGTAGTGCCACCCACGCTTGGTATTTCTGCTAGCTCTGCGAGGCTTACACAGCTGTGGAAGGCAGAGTGGGAGCGAGATCTTCTGCTTAAGGGATTTTGTAGAGGGAGATGCATTAGATAGATTTGATGGAAACTGATAGTTTATGAAAATGAATTCACCTGCATCTCAATTTGGTTCTTGATGCCAGCAGAGAAAACAGAGAAGGAAAAAGAAAGGCAAGAGAGGGAGAGAAAAAACAATCCAAAGTTAATTAAAGTGCAATTTTGATGTGCTGTGCTGGACCGTATTCTTTTTAACTGTTTAGCAAGTGGCATCTCTTCATGTCAGCTTGCCAGAGAGGAGTAAGCAAAGCGATGCCGCTTCTCGGGATCTCTCTTCATCTCCTTTGACTGCCTAATCGGCGGCTTAGGAGAATGAAGTGGGACTGTGTCAAAAGAAGTGAGGAGAACCGTATTGGCCATGGGTACTTGGCAGCATGAAAAAAAAATTGCTTACGATGACTGCGTTAATCTCCAAGGCTATCGGAAGTCTTCTGCCAGGAGTTGAATGTAGTACTGCTGATTCAGCACCCAGCTGGAGGAGGCTGCCATCTCCGCTGGCTGTCACGCTGCTCCGTCATGTTTGGCCACTGGAAGCTTTGGGGGGCAGCCAGATGTTGGGTAGGAATAAAAAAAACCAAAAAAACAAAAAAAACAAAAAAAACCCACAAAAAAACCCCAAAACAACCAAAACCCAACCCTTTTCAAACTTCCTTGAGTCGCCAGGAAGATGGCAAACCAAAACACGTGAGTTTGTTTCTATTGGAGACAGGCTGGTCGGGGAGGATTGCAGGGGACTTTCCATCCAAAGTCCCGTAAAGAGCTTTGCAAACCCAGGGAGGGAAATAGGACTGTCTCCATTTTGAAGCATGCAGGAGGAATCAGAACCGGCTTTTCAAAGGCTTTTGGCAGGCAAAGGTGCCCCTGCCTTCGGTGTGCCATCAGGCAGGGCACAGGCAAGGATTTGCGGCAAACCCATTTGGAGCGAGGATTCCGCCGGCTGTTGGACCTTGGTCCGAGTGTTTCCAGATGACAGGGCTGGTGGGACAGCTGGCTCTGGGGCCGGTGGGAAATCTGGCTTTTTCCTTGGTCTGGGTGCTCAAGCAGGGCCTTTCCTTTCTTCCCTGCGATGGGAAACCCCACGAGCAGCCTCTTATCCTGGGGAGCTTGTATACCCACGCGGTAAAATCCCGCTGACAGGGCAACGAAGGCTGGATAGCTGCCTGGAGTATCATCAGAGCAGCAAGATCCAGGAGCTGAACCGTGTTTTTCATTGCCATGTATTGATACTCTTGTTGCTAAATAACTATTGGCATGGAAAGGCACAGGCAGCTCCTCAAACTCGGTATGACCTTAGGCAAATCACTTCATCTCTGTGCTTCAGTTCCTTCATCTAGACAACAGGAATAATAATCCTTATTTTCTCTCAGCCTGTGTCGTTCTTTCAATATAAATAGGAACTCCTTTGGGCAAGAAGTGTCTCTGGGAACACGCGAGGAATAGCGAGTGTTTGGAGGTGGTGTTACGTGCATGAGCAGGACCTTTATAAGAGGGGCTGCGTGCAGCTCCAAGAGAGCATTTGTCAAAGGAGGATAGGAGACAAAAAAAAATAAAAAAAAACCCACAGAAAGTTTAAAACAAAACGTGTGGGTAAATTGAGGCATGTAAGTCTCGCCTTGGAGTGCGAGGGAAGCGTCTCTGCCTGGTTAGTTTATCAAAGGGAGGTTAAGGAGCGATTTGGTTGTGGTCTACATATTTCTCTGTGGGGGAGAAGTTGCTGAAAATAGACAGGTCTTTAATCTAGCAGCAAAGAGTGTGTCAGGATCCAGTGTTGGAAGGTAAAGCTGGACTCATTTACAATAGAAGTGGCGTCCCATTTTTGAAGAGAGGGTAATTAATCATTGCAACGACTTACTCTGAACCACAGCAGGGCTGCCGTAACCGGTAGGCTTTAAGCTTAAGGAAGAGGGGTTCTGAGGAGCTTTCAGGAGCTACGAGGAAAGTTAGGAGCTCGTACAGGACCCACTGGCTGCAGGACCCTGGCATCGGTGGGGACGGCGCGGTCCCGTGCTGGCTGCTCGCCTGCAGAAAGCCAGGGCTTGCTTGGGTGGGGGGTTCACCCCAGTTTGGATGCCTGCACGGTGCTTGGGGGTCCCCAGGTGCACGGAGCAATAGCGGATGCATTAAGCACTAATCGCTGCCAGGCCTCCAGGGATCAGAAGAGTCATTGTGCTCCCCCCCTCCCCCCTTTAAAAAGAGTTTTAAAAAATCAATATAAATAAATAAAGAGGTCATAAATCTAGGAAGACACCCGCAGCTCCCTCCGGAGCCCTCTGTTTTGTGGGGATGGGTAGGAGGGGTGACAGAGCATCGACCTGCCCGAGACAGATGGGAGGACGATGGCTCGGTGCTGGAGCAGCCAGCGTGCCCCCCACGGCTGCAGCAAATGGGGCTCGAGGCGGGGCTTGCAGCGGTGAAGGGGCGCAGCATGTATGTTTTGCATCTGGTTTAAGATATAGGACATCCCCAGCTGGCTACTCACCAGGGGAAAAGCCTGGCTTTGGGAGTGTTATGCTAATTTGGAGGCAGAGGCCAGCGATTGCTTGAAAAAACAAGACCAAGCCAAGGCAGACCTGAATAGCAGCCCCTTGTCTTTGCTCCCCCTTAACTCATCTGGTCGGATTTGCTTTTGCAGCGCCTGAGCTTGCAGCTCTGGGGCCACGCGCTGCTCCCAGTGTAATTTATTTGTGCTGAACAGCATCGCCTGCCTTTGGCGTAGACGGGTCGAAGTGATGGGCACGTTTCTGTGGGGGGACCCATCCAAGCTTTCTCTCATTTCTCTCTGCTTCTCGGCAGGAGGGGTGTTTTCATGGGAACGGGTTTGGAAACATCCTACTTGTCTCTGGGAACTTGGGGTTAATAGTGAAGTGCCCTGCTGTTGAAAGCCAACTAGGAAATCGTAGATTAATTGTAAAATGCAGTGCAGCGGGTCGTTTCCAGTGCTCCTTCATCCACGGTTGATGGTACAAGCTAGTTAAAGCTCTTCCCAAGGGGCAATATATTCTTATAAAACAGAAGATGCCGTGTATGCCCCCTCCTGCCCTGGCCAAACAAATACTATCATGAGCAAATAAAACATATGAGCTAGTTGACATAGGCAGCAATACCCTTTACCTGAACTACATGTCCTCATCCCTATGGCGTGCAGCAGAGAAGCGGCTCTGCCTTGGCAAGAGTCCTTCCGAGGGGGAAATATTTCTGCTTGCCATCTCCAAATTTACAGCAGCGGGTGCAAAGTGGGAGCAGCGGGCGCTCGGGGTATCCTCGCCGGGCCGTGACGGCAGGAACGGGGTCCCCGGGAGGAGAATTCATCCCTCTGCGCGCCCAGCGTGATGTCGGCACGTTGCGTGGCTCTCTTGTTCCCCTCCGCTCCCCCTTCCCCCTCGCAGGAGGCTGTTTGTCTGTCTCTGGCAGGGAAGATCTTTCTCGGGCTGCTCGCTGCCTAGTTTTGCAGCAAGTGCTGCGCTGCTTGGTAATCATAGGCTGTTAGCAGCCTGCGGAGGGTAGTCCGGCTCAACACCAGCACTGCAAGGAGAGATAATGGTAAATAACCAGCAGCTATTGGTGAAGGTTGAAGTAAAATAAATGGATCCAATTTTCAGTCCTTCTTTTATTTTTTTTTTTTTTTATTTTATTTTATGTTTTTCTTGCTCCGTCCTCTCTTCCAGTGTGACAGGAGAGCGGCTCAGGCTGGTGCAGCCTCAGCAGGGCTGGAGACCCCTGCTCCCAAACCGCGGGTGCCCTGGTCTTTAACTTGGGTCTCCCCCCGGCTTTCACGTTCTTAGGTGTTGAGGGGGAGGCAAAAAAAAGCAATCTGACTTCTTGTGAAAGGATAAGCTGGGAAGGGAAACGCCTGATTGCTTCTAAGCGGATGGAGGAGGGGAAAGGGGGCTCAAAACGTCTCCGAACGTCTTAAATAAATCTTTTCCCTAGTCTTGCTGCCCACACATAAACAAAATGCATTTCCAACCTGTTCTTTCTCTATCCTTGACGTCGTAGCGGCAGTTTTTGTGAGAAGTCCTCGTGGGCTGGCGGTGGAAACGTGGCGGTGGGAAGTGAAGGGTGCCTGTGCCCCGCGGGGGCGGTGGGAATCGCTCCGGGCGCCGCTCGCTGACCTCTGCTTGTGGCTTTGAAGTCAGTGTGATAAAAACTTAATAGTTTCCCGCCTTGCACATCCTCCTTGTCAAAACAGAAACGTTTCTTGCAGGACCTCATCCAGCACTTAAATACCTCCAGAAATTCCTCCGCAGCAACTCGCTTTTCTGTTTTACGTCCGGGAGCGCCGCTGTCATCAGGCTGCTTGTCTTCATTCTCGGCATCTCTTTCTCATTACTGCCCGCTGGTTTTGAGGAAATGGGAGGATGCAATCCTGATTGCCCCGCTGATGTGTTCTGTCAGGCCCTGGGATTGCATGTTCCTGGCAGGGCACGTTGCGGGATAGGTGCGGTGGCTGGCCCCGCTGTTGGCATAGGACAGGGGAGGCCCTAGTCGCCCTTGTCCTTTGCAAAGTATTTCTGGGGCCAGGGCGAGGTGCTGTGAATGATTTGGGGGCGAGGGCTGGGTGCTCCCCGTGCCACGGGGGGATCGCTGGAGCCCTGGGTGCCTGCGGGTGTGACGCCTCAGCTCTGCTCGGTTTCCCGAGACTCAAGAACGACAAATATGCAAAGCACGGTTTAATTAAACACGCAATGCGCTGGCTCATTAAGTGGTTGCTCGGAGTAAAGAGAAAGCCTTGCTGACAGCCCCGTCAGCCTGGCCTCTGCAGCGTCGCCGGCAGGAGCAGGGGCCGAGGAGATGACTCACGGAGATGGCACAGCCTGATGGCGAGTGTGCTTCCGACACCGTGACGGGCTCCTTCCTCGCCACGTGTGCCGCGCCGGGATGCAGAGGCATCCGCAGCCCCTCTCCCCAGCCCGTGCTTGGTGCCACGTCCAGACAAGAAATAAAATAAACGTCCATTTTACACCCGTGTGCAGGCTCTTTAAGCTCTGATTGCAAGCGATGTGTGCTGTCTGCTTTTCCAAGTTCTCCTGCAAAACCTTGTCAGATTTCCTTGGAAACTTCTGAAACTGCCCGTTCTTGGCGTGAACCCTCAGTGGGGTTGAGGACGTTGCGTGCCGCAGAGCGGGGTTGCTGCCGGCGAGCCGTGGCGTTGGCCCGTCTGTGTCTGGGTGTTGCTCGGAGGGGCTTTCGGGGCTTTTTGCAGAGATGCTGCGTGTGTGGTACCTGGCACTGGGGAGTCCCCAGGGAGAGCTGCCTGCGGGGCCATCGTCCCTATTGCAAGAGGTTTACCTGGGCGTGGGGCTCTGCCAAGGCTGCGTGATGATATCTGCTTTTCAGCCCTTCAGAAAGACAAGGGGAGTCGGTAAATCAACTACCGTAGGGGAATCTTCTCAAACAGCAAGGTCACCTCCGAAAAGAGGCAAGATGAAGAGGCTCCTGGGCGCCTTTTTACAGCTAAAGAGTTCCTCGGCTTAGAAAAGGCAGCCTCGCCGACCTTCCCCACCCCGCTCTCAGAGGGGGAAAGCCCAGGCGGCTCTTGTGGCTGCGGTGAGCGATGCCCAAGCCCTTTTCTTCTCCCCCTTTGGAAATTAGCATTTTCCATAAAGCATAAAGCTAACCCCGGACCTCTGCCGAAGGGCGGCTTCTGCTGAACAGTCCTAGGGAGATGAGACGCAAAGGGTCTTCTCTCTCTTCTTTAAGGCCTTTCCCTCACCTTTTCTTTTTCCTTGAGCTTTGGAGTGAAATTCCATAAGGGCTCTGCGGAAGAGCACTTACACAAGACTCTAATTTCAGGTGTGAATATGGAGACGTTTTTCATTAGGAAACATATGGTGTTAAGGTTAAAAAAAGGAGAGGAAGTTTGACAGCCAGGAACAAAGCAATGAAATAATAACTACAGGTGGGCAAAGCCTCCAGCAGGGTTTGCAAACAACAAAACCAAGCCAGGGGCGGTTCAGATCCAAGTGTTAGTGTTACTTATTAGAGTTGCTGGAAAATTTTACAAGGGAAGAGGTTTTTTGACAGAAACTTGGGTTTTCATCAAAAGTGAAATTTCCATGGGAAGCGTTCACCTTCTGCGGGAAATTGGGGCATCTGGTAGGACACAAAGAAAGAAATAAAAAAAGAAAGAAAGAAAGAAAAAGTCAGAAAGCAGCTGAGGAATTTATATGCTTGAGCGGTGGATGAAGTCCCTCCCTGTCAGTAGTGCAGGGTGCTGGGCAAATACAGACTGGGAAGGTAACTCTTGGGTAACTGGGTGGCTGGTCACTCAACCTGTGCTGGGGAATAGCTGATCCGACCTTCGGCTCAGGGGATGCAGGCAGCCGGCTCCATCCCTGGGCTCAAACACTGGTCTGATCTCCCCGTTCAAGCAACTTCATCTTGAGTTAACCACACGGCAATTTCCCCGCATATAAGAGGATGTTTCCTTGCTTCTTTCCTTTGGGACTTTGCAGAAGTCTTCTGCCTCCTCATCTCATGCTTCATCCTCATTGCTTGGAAGCGTTGCCTAACGTGTAGAAATCTGGACTCAGATGTCTGAGAGGCAGCTGTTTTCTAAACCATCTTTCATTTCTCTTTCTCTCTGCCTAGTAAAAGGAGGTTAAAGATATTAATATTCTTGGTGAAATACTGGGGAGATGCTGATTAAAAGCCCCGGATGGGAGGTAGATCATTGCTGCTGGAGCGTTGCGTCCGGCCTCCCATCCCTCCTCGGGGCTTTGGGAGAAAGTTGAGCTCGGGAGCCGAATGTCATTGCCGAGGCTTCGCTTTCTTCTCTGCTCTTTGAATTCTGGGTCCCGAGCGGCATTGCAATTTATGGTGAATATTTTATACCTCCAAATGATGTTTTGTGGGATTCCGCTCGTCTCGCCTGCTGTGCCTCCGTCAGTCTCGGAGGACGGCTGCCTTTGTTGTACGTGTCAAGCTTGACGAGGCGCCGTTTTTCCAAATGGATAATTCTGTTCCTTCACCATCAAGGAAATTGTTTCTTTCCTGGAAAGGCTGCTCTGTCGCTTAAACGAAGCTTTGGCTGCCAGTGAGTCGAC